>NW_007727645.1:342016-360612 GCF_000696425.1 Galeopterus variegatus
AGGTAAGCCAAGCCAGTTGATATCAGATCCGGGACTACTGCTGAACCTGTTCAAAGAGATACTGTGCATGGAGTTCATGCAAGTGGTTGATGTAAGCTAGAACCCCTGGTAACTATCTTTACCATCTCCTGAGTACCTGTGAAGGAAGTTAACTCAGATTAAGGCAGAGTGGAAAAATGGAAAGTGACAAGCCTGATAATATTGTGTGATGTCCTGGATACAGGTGTGCCAGTCTGGCCATAAACCAATAAATAATCTGTTTTTCTTGAGCCAATTCTGTTTCCTGAGTGCTTGATTTCTGTCACTTACAACCCACAGAATCCCGACCATGCAGATATACCGCAGAATGGTCTTTCCTTGACAACTAGAATTTCAGCAAACCATGAACAAGAAGGAACAGGTAAAAGGAGTTGTGCCAAGAAACAGATTAAGATTCAGATAATAATAATTAAATTCTGGATTCTTTTGTATATGATTTCTCATTTAATTCTAAAAAAAGTCCTGTTTGACCAGTGCCACAGATGCCAAACAATGAAGAGAAGTCAATGACTGGACTCTGTCACTAAGTCCTTGCTCTTTTCCTGGCCTAATCCTTCCTCTGGCTCAGAGACCTCCATCCTGACCCTATTCTCCCAGCACAGTGAAGCGGTTACAGAAGTCCCCACTAATACAGGATTTTGAAAAGTCTTAAGAATATTAAGGTTCTAATTAGAAATGCTAGATTCACAGAGAACTTATTAAAACTTCCAAAGCTCAAAGCTGTGCCACCTCTGAGAAGTTCTTTAAAGGAGTAGCTGGCAGTGGAGCTTCTATGATAAGCAAGGTTGTATCCATAGGAGAACCCTTTTCTTACTATCTGAGTTTTGCACAACCATCAAAATAAATACCATATGTTGGAGGCTCCACCAGGGCAAAACCTTGACAGCATTAGATTACATATTAAAACAATCAATATTTATCTTTCTATAACCTCCTATTGATATAAAGAGAGCTCATATCGTATAGGCAGTAACCCCATTAGAAAATGTTTTCTATGTGGGCATATCTATGAAACGGTTCTATATCTCCAACCTAGGCAATTTAAATCTTAAAAAATAATAATAATAATAAGATTTAGCAGCATTTGCATTATTCAACTCAGAAATAAATCCATAAATTTATTCTAAAAAATAATAAGATTTAGCAGCATTTGCATTATTCAACTCAGAAATAAATCCATAAATTTATTCTGTTAAAAAGCTTTTAAAAGCACTGCATGACAAATGGAAGTAACCTAAATATTAAATATGAGAAATAAGTAAATTACAATGTATTCTTTTTATAATAAATTATAATAATAATTATAAGATATGTTATAATATTAAACCAAGAAACATATAAATTGGTATATACATAGTCAATTATGTCAAATTCTTGTGCATTTAAACAAAATAAAAATATTGGAAGGAAGAAAATACAAAAATTACAATAGTTGTGTGGTTAAATGTGATTATGAAAAATAGTTTTCCCTTTTCCAAGCTTCCCTTATTCATTGTCATATGTGTTTTATAAATTAAAAATGATTATTTGGGGGCAAAAGATCTGAACAGCACCTCACCAATGAACATATACATATGACAACTAAGTGTATGAAAAGATGCTCTACACAATATATCATTAGAGAATAACAAATTAAAATAACAAAGAGATACCACTACACACTATTAAAATGACCAAAATTCAGAGCACTGACAACATAAAATGCTAGCGACGATGTGGAGCAACAGAAACTCTGATTCATTGTTGGTGGAAATGCAAAGTGGTATAGCCACTTAGAAAGACAGTTTGATGGTTTCTTACAAAACTAAACACACTCTTACCATACCAGGGGACTTTAAACAGTTCATGGAAAAATATAATTAAAAGATAATACAAATCTTTTCATGAATTTTTTGAAGATCCCTCAAACAATACAGCAATCACACGCTGCTTGGAATTCACTGAAATGAACTGAAAATTTATGTCCATACAAAAACCTGCACATGGATTTTTATAGCGGCTGTATTCATAATTGCCAAAACATGGAAGCAAGCAAGATGTCCTTCCATAGGTGAATGGATAAACAAACTGTGGTAATGCAGACAGTGAAATATTTATTATTCAGTGCCAAAAAGAAATGAATTATCAAGCCATGAAAAAATATGAAGGAAACTGAAGGATATTACTAAGTGAAAGAGGCCAATCTGAAAAGGCTCCATACTGTATGATTTTAACTATATGAATACAACATTCTGGAAGAGGGTAAACTACAAAGACAATAAAAAGATCAGGGTTGTCAGGAGCTGGGGGGAGGAAAGAATGAAAAGACATAGCACAGGGGATTTTTAGGACAGTGAAACTACTCCGTATAATACTACAAATTCCATTATACATTTGTCAAAACCCATAGAATCTACCACATGAAAAATAATCACATTAAAGAAAGACTTTTTTTCACAGGGGAAACTGTTGTGCAAGTGTAGGGAAGCAGCATAGGGAAACTTTGTACTTTATGCTCAATTTTTCTGTAAACGTAAAACTGCTCTAAAATAAGTCTATTAAAGTGATCATTTTTATGTGATTCACAAGATCATCTTATTAGTAAATATGAGTTCTGGGATTTTTTTGTTTCTGTTTTTATTTTTTGTCTTTTTGATTTGAGGGTATTTCTTTCCATTTGTAAAATTCCCACAAATTTTCTACATAAATTGTAAAGCAAAATAACATAGGACAAAGATTTTTCAGGCTTGTGTATTTCAGAATATTTTACAGAGGCATTTCTATTTAAATAAATATCTGATAGCTTCTGATTTTTACAATTTCTATTGTCTTTGCAACAGAATTTACTCAAGGTTTGACCTCTGTTGAGATGTATTGGGGATGGACTGAAATGGCAGATTTTACTTAAATCTATATTCATTGAATTTTTAAATGAATGAAAAACCCATTTGTAAATATAGCAATGGCTTTATGACATCTGCTTTTAAAACTATGCTTTTAAAAAATAATTCCCTCTTCCCTCCCTTGAGTTTCATCTCAGTTTGTAAGTACAGCCTCCACGTTTTTCTGTCAAGTTCAGGATCCTTGAGCAGGCACTGAGTTGGCCCACTCGTCACAATCCAACAGGATCAAAACCTGCTTGACTTTTCCTTAGGCATTTTAATGTTTCCATGTTCTATCTTTTCGTTACTGCCAAGTTCTTTAGTCCTTTAGAAAAAAAAATTTTTTTTTTCTTTTTTGGAGACTACAGTTTTCTGAGAGCTAATGTAAAAACCTATTACCCAGAAGAGGTAGTCTTCCCAGGAAAAAAGACCAAGAATCTGCCAGGTTACTACTAAAGACCTAGCCATTTCAACGTTTAAATAATACATGAGTTTTCGAGGAAAAGAAAAAAATTGACTCTATGGACAGGTAACGTATGATAAATATAAGACATACTGCAATAATCTACTCTTGACTGAAGGCAACATTGAAAAATTAATAGCTTATCTGTATTTCCCTGATAGCTCCTTATGCATAGCTCTCATTCTCTACTTTAATCAAAATAAAATAAAATAACAACTGTTAAGGCAGATGAGTATGGTTTGTTACATTTAATTTTGAGCTCAGTGTGCTTACAGTTAAAATTTGGTGGGCTACAGTTAGCTCCCCACATGTGGGAAGATGCTGGTCTCTTTTATTACCGTCACTTCTGTGTAGACAAATTCTCTGGCTCCTTCTAAGCTGGTAGATTTAAGGTGGTTGCTAAACCAGCGCTGCTCCCTCTGCTGGACACTGTTCTATTTCCAAATCCACTGGGACAGGAAGTTGATGCAACCAACCCCTGGGGTGCGGCAAAGAACACAAGCCTTGTTTGTCACCCTGAACCTCTCCACTCAGCCAATTCATTTATGTTCTGCCAGTATCTCCACAAGCAAAGACAGTAGATAGAAGAGATCTAAGTATCTCTCTTAGAAGAGATCTAAGCAAATCTCTACAACTCTTTATCAACTTACCCGCAAGTTTAGGTACATGCAATAACTTCACCAGTCTTCTCTGGGGACGCACCTGCCCATGTGTTAAGCCTGACCTGACCAATTATTTTCAAAACTGTTCTTTTCTGCTTCAAGTTTGATGACATAACCCTTTGAGATTCGTGGCCCACAAAGATGAATTATTTTAGAAAACACTTGTGCTCCTGTCCCTGGTACATTTTGAGTGTAACAAATCTATGAAATAAAAATTAAAAATAAAATAAAATAATTCACTTGAATATATTGTATCTTTTGTCTATTTACTTGTAGATGGAAGGAATTTTTTCACTTTTTAACATATAGCTGTCGCATGTTACTAATTTTATTAAGTTTAAGTAATCCCCAAATGAACAATATTAGCTTTACCAAAATAAATTTTTTTCAAAACTTCATAAAACAACTTAGTCAATGGCTCTGTGTTTACTTTGCAGTAAAGAAAATCAAAGTGCTTTCTGAAACATCTATTTGAGGACTGTGAATGCCGTTGTGTATTATTGGTTTCATATTTTTGTGTTGTACATAAACTTAATCCAGGCAGAAAAGCCCATCACTCCCTTTTTTTGTGGTAGACCATAGTGGTTAAAGATAGAGACTGATAACGTAGAGGGGGACACATTATGACAACACCCTTAGTACTCAGTTGCCATAAATACCAACAACAAAAACGTGGGTAACACTCCCCAGGAAACCAGACAAGCAATTCCAGTCCAAAGTGATCAACTGCCCGTCACAGAAGCCAATAAGCAAAGCCAATTTCCCCTGTCCCTTGCCCTCTTCTCTTTTTTCTTTATCCCCTCTGTTTCCTTCTCTGCTCTCCATCTTTACACCCTAGCCCTGCTTTTCCTCATTCATCATAGAATGACAAATCTGAAATACATCCCACTAATATACAATGCACACTAGCTACCATCCTATTAAAGACACATGCACACCTTCCCTCTCTCTCACAAGGCTTTTTTAATCCCTTAATTCTCATTCTTTTTCTCATACTTTATTTCTACTTACCATCTCACGCTCATATTTTTTTTCTCTCTCCTTCTAAGGTCTGGCTGTTGAGTTAACAGAATTTACATTTGAATAACACTTTTTTCTCCACATTTTGATACAAACTGACCAAGATTGTAAGTGTCCCACTAGGGAGTTCAGATATACTTGCTTAGAGCTTTTAAAAAGCATGCTGATTTCATCCCTTTACTCCAGTGTCCCTCCAGAGAGGAAGATGAACTACTCCAAAATTGGTTTGGATTGATAAAGTACGTTGCCCTTATTTAAGAGCTCATCTTGCATCAACCTCTCTTTTCATTCACTAAGCAGATTCTGCAACCCTTCTCATCTGAGAAAATTAGACCTCCCTTGTCTGCTTTGATCCAGAAAATCATGCTTTCATTAACACAAGTATCTCCTGATCTCTGCCAATGCATTTAAAATTTTATCACTCCCTTTTTTTGTGGTAGACCATAGTGGTTAAAGATAGAGACTGATAACGTAGAGGGGGACACATTATGACAACACCCTTAGTACTCAGTTGCCATAAATACCAACAGTCACTCCCTTTTTTTGTGGTAGACCATAGTGGTTAAAGATAGAGACTGGTAACGTAGAGGGGGACACATTATGACAACACCCTTAGTACTCAGTTGCCATAAATACCAACAACAAAAACGTGGGTAACACTCCCCAGGAAACCAGACAAGCAATTCCAGTCCAAAGTGATCAACTGCCCGTCACAGAAGCCAATAAGCAAAGCCAATTTCCCCTGTCCCTTGCCCTCTTCTCTTTTTTCTTTATCCCCTCTGTTTCCTTCTCTGCTCTCCATCTTTACACCCTAGCCCTGCTTTTCCTCATTCATCATAGAATGACAAATCTGAAATACATCCCACTAATATACAATGCACACTAGCTACCATCCTATTAAAGACACATGCACACCTTCCCTCTCTCTCACAAGGCTTTTTTAATCCCTTAATTCTCATTCTTTTTCTCATACTTTATTTCTACTTACCATCTCACGCTCATATTTTTTTTCTCTCTCCTTCTAAGGTCTGGCTGTTGAGTTAACAGAATTTACATTTGAATAACACTTTTTTCTCCACATTTTGATACAAACTGACCAAGATTGTAAGTGTCCCACTAGGGAGTTCAGATATACTTGCTTAGAGCTTTTAAAAAGCATGCTGATTTCATCCCTTTACTCCAGTGTCCCTCCAGAGAGGAAGATGAACTACTCCAAAATTGGTTTGGATTGATAAAGTACGTTGCCCTTATTTAAGAGCTCATCTTGCATCAACCTCTCTTTTCATTCACTAAGCAGATTCTGCAACCCTTCTCATCTGAGAAAATTAGACCTCCCTTGTCTGCTTTGATCCAGAAAATCATGCTTTCATTAACACAAGTATCTCCTGATCTCTGCCAATGCATTTAAAATTTTCAAATTATGTATGTGCATCATTTATCAAAATACCATCAGGCCCCAGTTATGCCAAGCATTCAAACTGGGCAATCCCATGGTGTGTATGTGGGTTCATTCTAATGGAGGAACATGGTGATTGTAATCTTGTTCCCTAAAGTAGCTGAAGTCAACTATGTATTATTTATTTCCAGGGGGAAAATGTAATAGAAAAGATGAAAACAACATTTTGTACCAAGAAATAATCTGATTTTGGTGAGTTGAAAAGAGAATAGTAACTTTAGTGATATTATAATCATGCAGCAAAGACCAGTAACAAGTTTGAAGCTTGTAGAGTGGAAACACAGGAAGTTTTTTAATCTTAATGGAAAATCCCCTGAATCAAGTTTGGTCCATGTATATGCTTTTCAGCAAATTATTTTTTCAAATCCAAATCTTCAAAATTGTCTTCATCTCTCTTTTCTCTATCCATTCCAATCTCCTCTGGAACTAACAAAGATAAACACCACTGTAAAAAGTAGCATTTCAGTCACCCAAAGATTCTTCAATTTTTATAAACTGTCCAGAATTTCAATAACAAGTTCTGGAAAATAAATAAACCATACATAACATGAACAGATGACACAGATATTGGAATTATTAGACATGGACTTTAAAGCAACCATGTACTCATATATTCAAGAAGATAGACAAGATGGAGGATTTTACCAGATAACTGGAATCTGTAAATAAGAACTAAGTGGAAATTCTAGGACTAAAAATAAAATAACAGAAATAAAGACCTTAATAGATAGGTTTCACAACAAACTGGAAGACTGGGCATAGCTGAGGAAAGGATTAGTGAACCAGAAGTTAGGTAAATATAAAATATACTGATGGAAGTCTGGAGAACAAAAAGGATAGATCTACATATAAGAGTGAAAAGGGACATATGGGACAGGGTGAAAGGTTCTAACACACATGCAACACCATCTCCTTCCAGAAGGGATAGGGAGAGAGAACAGATAAGGATCTATTTAAGAGTAGCTGTCAAGAACATTCCAGATGATGAAAGATATCAAGACATAGTTTCAAAAGGTTTTTCAAACTCCCAGACAGGATGATTAAAAAGAAAACCACACCTAAGCATATCACAGTAAAACAACTGAAAACCAAGGACAAAGAAAAAATTGCAAAACGACACAAAAAAGAAGACACATTATTTTCAAAGAAACAGCCATAAGACTGATAGCTGACTGTATAATAGAAAAGATGTAAGACAGAAGACAATAGAATGACATAAGCAAGGTGCGGAAGATAACACCTGCAAGCAGTGAAAACATCTTTCAAAAGTGAAGAAACATGATACTTCTAGATCATCAAAGACTCAGCACGTTCATCATCAGTGGCCTCCAGGAAATGGTTACTGCACTGCTGAAGGTAGTTCTTCCAGCAGAAGGAAAATACTTCCAAAGAGAAACACAAAAATGTGGGAAAACTAGATAGGCTAAACTCGAGGCAAATCTGAGAGACTACCGACTATACAAAATAATAATAATAATAGTAATAGTAATAATACCTTATGGGGGGTTAAAATACACATAAAGTTAAAATGCACGACAACAGTAACATTAATGTCACTCGGAGTCTGGGAGAAGGTTAATGGAGTAAGATGTTAAGGTCTTAGTATTGACTAGAATGTGGTCAGAGTACTAATTTATATTAATTCTAAGTAATAATACCTTATGGGGGGTTAAAATACACATAAAGTAAAAATGCACGACAACAGTAACATTAATGTCACTCGGAGTCTGGGAGAAGGTTAATGGAGTTAGATGTTAAGGTCTTAGTATTGACTAGAATGTGGTCAGAGTACTAATTTATATTAATTCTAATAATCCACAGATACTTGTTTAGTCTCTACAGGAATTACCAAAACCATAGTGAAAGGATGTATAACCAGCATGCCAATAGAAGGGAAATAATAAAATAATATAAAATGGGCTAATTCAAGATAAGAAAGGAAAAAAGGGAGGGGGATTGTAAATCAATTGGGAAAAATCAAATTGAAAACAGCTAATAATGTAGCAAATATTAAATTAGCTTATATTTTGTGCATTCATTGATTGCTTAGAAGTAACGGAGGAGTGTGATGCACAAGCAAAATCTGATTGACCTGAATTGAAAAATTTACTACTGCTAAGTCATGACACAGATTTTCCCAAGCAAATAATAAAAATTATCAATAGTTAATAATTTTTGCTTGATTATGATGTCCTGAACATTATATTAGCATATCTCATTTTATCTTTTTGAGATTATTAGCCCTATTTTACAATTTTACATGTATGTGTGTATATATATGAAAATTGAATTTCAGGCAGTGTCTTAGTCAGCTCATGCTGCTATAACAAAATACCATAGACTGGATGGCTTAAACCACAAACATGTATTTCTCACAGTTCTATAAGCTGAGAAGCCAAGATCAAGGTGCTGGCTGATTCAGTGTCTGGAGAGGGCTCTCTTCATAGCTTATACACAGCCAACTTCTTGCTGTATCCTTATGTGGCAAATGAGAGAGAAAACTCTGGAATCTCCCCCTCTTTTTAAATGGGCACTAATCCCATCATGGGGGCTCTGCCCTTTTGACCTCATCTAAATATAATTACCTCCCAAAGGCCTCACCTCTTAATATTCATATGTTGAAGTTTCAACATATGAATTTAGAGGTGGGGGAGTCAGGGGACACGCAAACTTGCAGTCCATAACCGGCAGGTTTAGTAATCAACTAGAAGTTATATTGTAAATAGCAGATCCGAAAACAAAAAAACAGTTTTTTGTTTGTTTTCATTGTTGTTTTATTTCATTTTAATCCAGAACCAATGTACTTAATCATCACTATAGATGGCAATTGCCTTAAAAGAAAAACTTATTATTCCACGTATTTTTTAACATGGCCACGATGAGATTTGGAGACATTTTAGCATTTTAAAAAGTGAAAAAAGTATTATTTGCATCATTTCAGTCCTAGCAATTAGTCCAAGTTATTAATTCACTCAACAGACTTTTGCTAAGCATGCACTAGGTGTCGGGTATCATATAAAGCACGGATAATATAATACAAAATGATCCCCACCTCACAGAGCTAATAATAATTAGAAATTATTTCCTTGATTGGATAATAACAAGAGAAAATAAACAAATAAATAATCATAAACTCTGATATATACTATAATTAAAACAAAAGATGCTCTGATAAAGAATTATAAATGAATGCTCTTTTGGATGGTTTGATGAGGGATGATTTCTCTGAGAACATAACATTTAAGCCATCAGAGCTTTATAATTAGGGCAACTCTATCATGTGTTGTCCAAACTGGAACACATTTGAAAATGAAAGAAGCACTTTTAATAGTTATGCAGGGTTTTAGGGCAAACCACAGTATGTGTTAACTCTACTTCAAAGCCAAGGTAAGGTGTATGGTTATTTTCTAAGTGCAAAAGGAAGAAACTAAAGGTTTGGCATAGGAATATTTACTATCTGACTTACACTTTCAAAAGTTTTCCCTGACTGGGCCGGCCCAGTGGCGCACTGGAGAGTGCACCGCTTGGGAGCAAGGCGGTGCTCCCGCTGAGGGTTCGGATCCCATGTGGAGACCGGTTCCCGCTCACTGGTTGAGCACGGTGCGGGAGCAACACCGAGGGTTGCGATCCCATTGCCGGTCCCCGGTGCGGGCGCGACACCGAGGGTTGCGATCCCGTTACCGGTCAGTAAAAAAGACAAAAAGGAAAAAAAAGAAAAGTTTTCCCTGACTGCCAATTGGAAAATCTATGAGGTAGGGGAAAGAATGGAAGTAGAGAGACAAATTCCGAGAATATCATCGCCATCTAGGCATGAGAAGGATAGTAGGTTGGATTGATGAAGCAGTGAAGGTAAAGAAAAGTCGCCAATTGAAGACAGATTTTGGAGAGTATCAGCAACAAAGGCGAAGTTACACAAAATATTACATTTGCATTCTAATTCATAATAAAATTGCAAGAAATTATCTTACAGCTTTGTCAAGTGAGCTGGAAAGGGACTTTTCAATGGCATTCAGAGAGCTGTACACATAAAAAAGAAATTGCTCACCTAAACCAAAAACCACAAAGTAAAGAAAAAATTATCCATTAAATTATCTCTCTTTTCTTCTCTACCAACCCCAGTTTTGGGGGGTTTTTTGTTGTCTAATTCTTACCAGTTAATAAGTTGTATACATTTATTTATAAAGGTTATTAATCTTTTGTCTGTCACATGTGTAGCAAATATTTTTTCCAGCCTACTGGCTTTATTTTGGGGTCACTTACTTATTTACATTTAAATCTAATATTATTTCTCTTCTCCTTGCTGTTTCTTAATGTCTCACAAATATTTACTTTCATCTCTAACCACTTTCCAAATTTCTAGTTCTACATACCCAAATATCTGTTGAACATTGTCACCAATATGCACCAAATTGAAAATTAATCTCAACATTTTCCCCTATTTAGACAATTAATAAAAAGCAAAGACAACCAAGCTGGGGCCACTAGAGCTCAGGGGAAGAGGAGAGACCTATGGAGTTCATGAAGGCAGGAGAAGCCATGATGAGGGAAAGAAAGAACTGTTCTGACCATTTCAAGCCTCAGCCACTTCAAGGCTGGCCCTGGTGAGCACATGGAGCAAGAGCTGGCAAAAGCCGCAGCTGTGCCCTTCATATGAAGTTGCTTGGGGGCTGCAAGGAGAAGAGGGCCTTGGTGGCCCCCAGGCCAGCGAGACCACTAAAAGGGTTCCTGTGGACCCACATAAGAGTGAGGGATCACAGACAACTGAAACAAGGAGCCACTCAGAGGCCGGTGAGTCATCAGAAGAGACCAGAGCACGGCCTATCCCATGGTAACTGTTTGGAGCATGGGCGGTGGGGCAGACAGGCCCATCAGGGGAACACTGGGGCATAGCAAGGACAGCTGATCTGCCCTCCAATTGGCACAGGCCCACTCAGTGGAGACTAGTCAGGAATATAGAACTGCAGGGGGTGCAGTTTGCTGAAAAGACTCAGGCCCAGATCAGAGTTTCCACAACCCAGGTGTAGCAGACCTCATGAGACCTGGAAGTGCTTACAAAGTCAACAATTAAAACCTGAGCTGCACAAAAAGCCTTCCCCAGGGAATCAGCAGCAAAGCAGCAACTTAGCTCAACCACACAGCTCAAGTGCTGGTTCCCACGGAAGTTCCTCCATTTTAGAAGTAACCAGAGGACAACAAATTAGTTCCAGTGCAGAGTTTGAGTGGTGGGAACAGCAAATAATCCAACACAGAAATGAAAGGAAAACAAAGTACCCACAGATCAGAGACAAAGTTCTGATATTAACCAGTAAAGTTCTAACACCACCAAAAAAACCCGTATAAAACCTAGGAGGACCAGAAGCCCCCCTGGCTACCAAGCCAGAATGAAGGGAGTGCCATGGGCCTGGACCCCTTCACCCCCTCCTTTTTCTTCCTCCCACCCTACCCCCTCCTCTTTCCCACTCCTCCTCCCCCCAACTGCTCCACAATATCTTAGAATGTAAAAAAAAAAAAAAAAATTAATTAAAAAATATGTTAACATTTCCCCCTATTTAAATAAGAATGTAGGGCCGGCCCGGTGGCGCACTGCTACAGTGCACCGCTTGGGAGCGCGCCGGTGCTCCCGCCAAGGGTTCGGATCCCACATACAGACCGGCCGCTCACTGGCTGAGCGAGGTGTGGGCGCGACACTGAGGGTTGCAATCCCGTTGCCGGTCCTGGTCCGGTACGGGCGCGACACTGAGGGTTGCGATCCGTTGCCAGTCACGAAAAAAAAGACAAAAAGGAAAAAACTAAATAAATAAATAAATAAGAATCTACTTCTCCTTGCTTACTTATTTCTGTCAATAGGATATTTGTTCTACCAGCCTCCCACTCATGAAGCTTTGGGTTGACTTACTTCCTCCTCTTAACCAACACTCTGCCCACCAGCACCATCATCTCATCAGTCACTAGATGTAGCTTCTGCCTGCAAAATGTGTCCTGCATCCAACTTTTCCTTTTTTTTTTTTCATTTTTACTGATACCAACTTAATTCAGACTCATATTATCTATGACTTAAAATAGTCGTTACAAAAGCATTTTCCTAAACTCTATGATGGACCAAATCAGGCCATTATCATTTCATAAATTTATTACAGTATCTTTTTATTTTCAAAGCCAAAATTCACTGTTCTTTATCTAATTATATTAGTGACTAGAATGTGGATATGTAGTACTGTTCAGTGGATGAGGGTTCGAATGTCCATTTATTCATTCACAAGAGTATTTTAAACATCTACTATCAGCTGGGCTAGATTCTGCAAATTCAGCACTGAAAACAAATAAATTCAAGAAAGTTCGTGTACTCATGGAACTTACATTTTAGTGGCTATATCTGAGTTTGAATCCTGGATCCAGCATTTTTAAATTTGTGATCTTAGACAAGTTACTTAACCTTTCTAAGCCTCTGTTCCTTTATCTGATAAAAAGAAAAAAGAAAAGAAAAATTTTATAGTGTGTGTGGGTGGGGAAGAGATATAATGTATAGCATGTAGGCTGTTTTACAAAATAGAAATTACACAGGCTGATACATGATATGATTCATCCAATAACTGTTAGCTTTTTTTTTTTTTCCCTGACCTGTGTATTTTGTTTTTTTCTTAAAGCTAGCCTTACTCACCTCTCTTCCACATATTGGAGTTCATTTACTTTTTGGCCCATACCACTTTTTCCAATTTATTACATAAAGCACAACTACACATTTTTAATATTTGCTTTCTTTTTTTCCATTTTGAAAACTTGTTTGAACTTGTATCCACACTTTAAAATGAAGCAGAAATTGAAGTACTAAAAGATTATGAAAACTGTTACCTGAGAATAAAATTGAGAATAGTAATAAATATGAAAATAACTAGACAGCTTTCTTTTATCATTATGTAACCAATGTCAACCATCATTTCTTCTTCCCCAAATTAGAAGAGTTTAAAACACTAAGAGCCTCTCTCTCCCTTTCCGTCCCTCCCTATCCCTTCCTCCCTCCCTCCCTCTCTCTCTCTCTCTCTCTCTCTCTCTCTCTCTCTCTCTCTGTCTGTTTGTGTCTCTCTCTCTCTGTGTGTGTCTCTCTCTCCCCACCCCCCACCCCCATTCATTAGAAACTAAAGAGAAGAGATTTATTCAGGTCTTGACTCCATTTGTGGTTCACATGCAGTGGACGAAAGAGTAGAACGTGTTCATTCATTCATTCTACCGATGATTATCAAGCACCTATAAAGTACCAGGAGATTTTCCAAACAATAGAGAAATTAGGGCTCCTGTTCTCATGGAATTTGCATTTTCAGGTAGGAAGTGTGGCTCTGCCACAGCTGCTAGAGCAATAGGAGCTGGCTATATACTTAAAGCATACTTAGAGCTACAGAGAATCTTAGAGATGATCTAAATAATTTCCAACCTAGCCTAGAAATCGCTATACTACAGCATCTTTACCAGAAGCTTTCATTCAACCCTTTCTTGGATGCCTTCAGCAATCAAGAGCTTGGTACTTCACTTTTTCCATTTTTAATTGGTTCAAACATTAAAAGTTCTTACATTTTTCTGACTTTTCCAGTATTTAAAGGAAGCTTTATTTCTCTTTCTCAACTTTCACAACCACACAGCCCCCTAAACTGGGTTAAATACATCTAGTCTTTCAGTCATTCCTAACGTAATATTGTTATTAGTGTTACTAATGTCCTTCCAAGATTCATAACTATTTTAAGTATTCTCTGTATATAGATGGACTAGCTCAAAATATAATGAACCAGGATTTCCTATTTTGTTTCAAGCGTTTTAGGATTGAAATAATCCCAAATGCCATGGTCCTCCTGTCTGGCTTGCTCATATTAAAGCTTTTCCTCCTTGAGGATATTACTTGTCACTAATACTAACTCCATGGACGGATAGCTAAACCTGAGGGGTGCTGACTGACATGCGGAGAAAGCAGGTGAGCAGGCAAACCTGAGTGAAATATCACTTCTCGAGATTGAGTAAGTGCTAGGTGACTGTCACTTAAATTAATCAAAATTTAGCTATCAACTTAGAATATTTTTCAGGTCTAGAGCCAAGAGCAGTGTTTCAAGCTTACAGGAAACCAGACAGTTCCATAATCATTTAAATAAAATTACTGATACTGTACTTCCTGTGAACAAGGACATATTAATATATTATTATTATGCCACTTGAAATATGAATGTTTGCTGGCAAATAGATTACCATCAGATTGTATTTTGTTATTTCTAAGAAAATGTTGACTTTTTCATTTAAATCCTGGATACTTATTTTACATACATGGGTTTCATTCAGTTGAAATAAATGTGAAAGTTATTAGAAACACTCAAGAACTCCATTTTTAAATTTTAGGAGCATCCAAAATGTCCCAGATCACCATGTTATAACCAATGATCAGCACTTATTCCACTTTAAAAGAGAAAATAAATACTTTGGCATCACCATATGAGTATATATATAATATATACATAGTTTTGAAAATGAAATAAAATAATTAGTCTTTATTCCCAATTAACAAGTTTTTCAAAATATTTTCAAAAATACTCAGAAGAGATTAAGAAATATATCCTAAGCAAAATTATGCATTGTTGAACCCACAAAGGAAAGGGCATATAAAAATTTGTAGGAGGAGGAAGAATTACTTTTCCTATATGTGTTAACTACCTTTTTCAAGGTTTATAGATATTGTAGCAGTAAAAAGAAATTCCAGAATTCAGTAATTGTTTAGAAACTTAGGACTACAAAAAAGAATTAAAATTCTTGAATTTTGAAATTCCTCTTTAGTCTAATGAGATATAGAAATCCAAAATAACAAGAACAACAATAATAATTAGGTTTACAAAGGCTTTCAAATTTTCAATATTCCTGTGTCTATGCTTGAAGCATATAAAATTAAAACGATATAGTCACAATTTGTTTCTCAACTATTTCATATGCAGTAATTTTTAATGAAGCAACTAAATTAGGCATAACTTAGTACAGCTTTAATGTAGTTATGATGAATATATTTTACTTGATTAAAAATGATAAAGCCAGGGAGCCTTAAATATTATCTTAAAAGATTATCTACTGTGTCAATTACAAATCTAGGAGAGAGGTATTTACAAGGGAATAACTATTCAGTACAGTAACCTCCTTTTGTTCATTTCAGGTAATTAATGAGAATCTTAATACTATTTTTTTAAAAATACACATTGGCTTACAAACGGAAGGACATACAGCAGGGCTACATCAATTTGACACTGGTAAAGATTCAGCAAGAAATCCATGTTTTATTTATTCGGGAGGAAAAAAACTACTTGGCAGAGTAGAGTGATCCAATCAATTAAATAATCGCCAATTCCACATTATATTTTGTGTTACATGACATAACATGAGTAAATACCAGTGAAAAATCAAATTATTTGGGTACCTAAATGATGATAAGGCCTGCTTTGACAACAGGTATGCTAATGAGTAGATGTCTCATTTGTTTCCACCTCCCTGTCTTTTACGGTAACCAATTAATCAAAGTATTCAAGAAGTTCCCTACTAAAGAGAAGGAAGTAGATGTCATCATCTATACGATATGTTTATTTTGTCTACTGAGAAGGCAAACTTGCAAAGGAAGAGTTTGGGTATATGTATTGATACAAATAAACGTCATAGATGACAATTTTCACCTAAGGAAAACAATTAAGTTTACCTTTGTTTAATTGCCAATCTCTTCTAAATAGGTAAATGACTTCCGGTAGCAACTAAAATTAACAGTTTCTTCCTCCAAAGAGCACCACGCAATCACACCTTCCAGCCTAAGCCCTTTGCCTTCATCACTAAAGTAGCCACACTGCCAGTTGTGGCTGTTACCCTTCAGTCCTGTAGCCCATGGACAGAGGATTCTTCAAATGCGAATAAAAATAAATTTCCTTGACAAAAGAACACACACACACGCACACACACACACACACACACACACACACACACACGAAAGCGCAGTGCTTTTTTTTTTTTTTTTTTAATATAGGGGAGGAAGTATCTGTGCAACGTTTCTAAGGAAGCAGCGAAGGGCGACTTGCACGGGACTGCATTTTAGTTGTGCTAAAAGTGGTGGCAGCGGGTTTGCATTATTCTACCACGAAAACCGAAGGGTCCTGCCCATGGCAGCCCCTGCCAGAAATGCGGAGTTGGCCGAAAATGCACTGGGCAAATCGCTGTCATATGTTCAAAACTAACTATGCGGGGTCCCGCAGGCGTTGCGAGAGATGGACGGAACGTGGGACCCGGGGAGTCCTCGCGTCTGTCGCCTCCGGACTGGGCACTGACCCCTTCCCTTCCGGAGTCGGAAGTGAATGTCACCCGCAAATCTGCACGACTCTCCGTAGGTCCTTGTCCTCTACCTGGGTCGGACAAGGACCTCTTCCTTCGACGGCCTTGGCCCTGCCCCTCCACCTCCCACCCCCGCTCCCGTCGCGTCCCCTCCCCCGCGGTCCTCTCTCCAAGCGCTGCCGGGCTCCGATTGGTGGCGGCGCTGACAGGGGGCGGGGCCCAGCAGTCTCGGCCCCGCCCTCCCTGCATATAAGCCCCTTCTCGGCGCGCTCGATCCATCTCTCTCACCCGCTCCCTTCCTCCCTGCACTGAACAGTGAAAATTCACGTTGTGGATCCGCTAACAGGCACAGATGTCATGTGAAAACGCACATGCTCTGCCATCCACGCCGCCTTTCTTTCTTTTCTGCTTCCTTTTCCCCCCTGGCTCCTTCTTCCTCTTCTTTGTAACTAACAACCTCCCCACCAACTACAGCCCTTCCTCCTCCTCCTCCTCAGTCCAAGTGGTCACAAAAGAAATCTTCTGAGCCGGAGGCGGTGACATTTTTTTTTTTTTTTTTTTTTAAGCAAGTACGTTGGAGAGAAAAAAAAAAGAAAAACAAAAGCAAAACAAAACCCAGGCCCCAGGCAGAGCCTGTTTTTTTTTTTTTTTTTCACCCTTCCTGAAAACAAACAAACAAACAAACAACCATCAAAACAGTCACCACCACCAACATCCAAACTGTTCACATAGCGGCAGCGACGGCGGCCAACGTCACCCTGCGGCCACGGCGTCCGCCTAAAGGGATGGTTTTCTCCGCCGAACAGCTCTTCGCCGACCGCCTTCTTCACTCGTGCTGAGCGGGATTTTTGGGCTCTTCGGGGTTCGGGCTGGGAGCAGCTTCATGACTACGCGGAGCGGGAGAGCGGCCACACCATGCGAGGTAAGCGACCCGCGGGCACCGAGGCTGCCCGGGTCCGGCCGGCTCCGGCCAGATGGAGCGATGGGGGAGGGGAGAGCCCCCCGCCGCCGAAGGGGAACGAGGTCCGTGGGGCGCGGCGCCCCGAGTTCGCGCTCGCAGGTGGGGCTGCAAACGGCCTGGGCGCAGAAAGTTGTGGGAAGGTGGAGATGTCTCTCTCGGGAGTTCTGGAGGGACGCGGGAGGGAGCATTTTGGAGAGGGGAGCGACTCTAGTTGCTGACGACCAGTCCTGGAGTTGCACCGAGTCTTGTGCATGTCGCTGTCGGGATGGGGTGGAGGGAGAGCCGGGAGCGGGATGCCTCTGGACAGGACCAGCTGCGAGCGCCCCGCGCGCGGTGGTTGTCGGCCGGGGTCCGGGGCGCGGGGCGCACGGGCGGGTGGCGGGGCAGACACTCACCGGCACGCACTCGCCAGGTTACGGGGCCCACTGGCGTCCCGACCCGCAGGCTCACCCCTTCGCGGGAGTGGTAGACAGAGGGGCGGTGTCGTGGGGCTGGATGCGGCTGCGGGGACCGTCCCCCCGCGCGCGCCCTGGCCAGGTCGGCGGGCCCGAGCCCACGCGGCCCCGGGACGAGCGCGACCCCGAAAAAAGTTGTAGGAAGAAAGTTCCGGAGACAAGGGAGGCCGCGCTGCCCTCAGCGGGGGAGCCTGGGACTCGGTCTCTTTTGTCAGCTAAAGGGGCCGCTGCGGGAGGCGGTGCTGGCTGAGCCCCCGGGCCGGGACCCTCTCCGCGGGAGGCGGCGGCGGCGACGGGACCCCGGGGCGAACTGGCGGCTGCCCGGCGGCGCGCCGCGAACACGGTCAAGACAC
>NW_007727645.1:361612-389247 GCF_000696425.1 Galeopterus variegatus
AGCGCGACCCCGAAAAAGGTTGTAGGAAGAAAGTTCCGGAGACAAGGGAGGCCGCGCTGCCCTCAGCGGGGGAGCCTGGGACTCGGTCTCTTTTGTCAGCTAAAGGGGCCGCTGCGGGAGGCGGTGCTGGCTGAGCCCCCGGGCCGGGACCCTCTCCGCGGGAGGCGGCGGCGGCGACGGGACCCCGGGGCGAACTGGCGGCTGCCTGGCGGCGCGCCGGGAACAAGGTCAAGACACCTACTCTGGCTGCACTCTGGGCGGCCCGAGCGGCTGGCCGGTGGGCTTTGGGGAGTCGTTTTATCCCTCGTCCCCTGCCGTGTCGTGGACCCCTAGGTTTCCTGCGCGCTGTGCTCGGGCCCCCTCTCCCTCGCTTGCCGGACGACCACAACCTCACTCTGTTTTTGAAGAGCTGGCCGGGTGGCCGCCTAAGGTGGGGATCTGTGCAAGCCTCTGGGCACCCCCACCCCCCAGTCTCTCTTCCCGGATACCCTGCAATTCTTGAGGGGTTCTTTTCTCCCTTTCGCACGTCCCTCCAGGTCCTGGCCACAGAAAGTTAGAAACGGCCTGCTCCGGACCTTCCTGCGTCCCGGACCTCGGGAGAGGTGGTCTAGGCAGGTGGCACTGGAAAGAGCTGGGCTGCAGACACTCATCGCTTTCCCTCGGGCTGTGTTCCTCTCGCAACCATTCCCCCTACGCCCCTCGAGGAGCGGCCGCAGGAGGCAGTGGGCATCACCACCGCCTCAAGGGCAGAGACTGGGTTCGCCGGCTGGAAACTGGGATGTGGCAGGAAAAGGAGACAGTCTGTGGCGGGGGGGCGGGGGGCTGTTGATAAGGGACAAGGATGTCCCGGTGGGATGGTCTTAATTGACCTGCGCATTGGGAGTGGGGGACCAGTGTGCGTGAGCTGGCTCCAGCTGATTGTCGTAGTGGAGGGTTGGTCCCATGTCTACTGTCCAAATTCTTTCAAGAGGAACTGTACTTGTGAAATTGGGAGTATAGAGCCTTTAGTTGGTGAGATGCCCCAGGCTTTCTCTTTTTCTGTCCCATCTCACTACCCCATACAGTCTCCTTTCAGTTTCCCCTGCTGGGGTCTGGGGCTGCCAGTTTGTCCTTTCTCATCTTTTCTCCTTCCAGCATTCCCCCTATGGCAGGGTTCAAACTTTCTGAAGGTCCCCAACCATGCTCCGCCTCAGCTCGGACCGGCACGAGGACCCGGGGAATAAAAGCCACTCAGTCCCTCTTTACATTGTAGAACGGGGGGTGGCGCGGGCCGGGAGAGTGATAGAGCTTGATCCCGCCGCTCCTGAAAGAGCAGTTTGCAGATGACAAGTTCGCCACGGAGGTCGCTTCGGGGACTTCAGGAGCTTGAAGGGTTGAAAGCCAGGCGTTGGTCTTCATGCTCACCTTGAGAAAACCAGTGTAACCAGTGTAAGCCCACACCGCAGTCCCAGAGGGCGACAGCCTCGCCGGGCTTCTGAGGACCGGCTTGCTTGAGGCAGCTCCCAGGCCGCCTGGGGGGGAAGGCGCTGCAGCAAAAGTAAACTTAGAAAGTGGCCAGGACTCTCTTGCCGCTCGCTGTCCATGACTCTCCTTTCCTGACCCTTACTGTCTCCTCCACCGCCCCTTCGGATTTCCCGCAGGCAGTGCCCTTCCACATCATCAGGGGCTGTTCATTGAGGATAGGATGAGAAAAGATCCAGGCTGCTTAGACGTCTTGTGGGAGTTGAGATTGAACTTGAGTGTGAACTTGAGAAGTGAGAGCAGAAAACGAATCAGCTTTCGCTTGTGTAGGGCTACTAAGCAGCCTGTATTGGGGGCAAGGGCACGGTTCGCATCCCCGGGTGGTCCCAGTCAGTGCCTGGGCTCCAAAATTTGCAGCTGGCAACTGTCCTAAGTCAGGGCACTTTGCGCAATGCAAACATGGTCCAGGATCGAGTGGTCTCATTCAAGGACAATCCAGCAAATTTACCCCCACCCTTAACTCCACCGGCCCAGGGTATTTAGAGACTTTTTCCCCAGGGGATCTCTGGGTTAAGAAACTGGTTTAAAAGGCTCTGATCTTTGAGGTCCATATTCTGCTCTATATATAGCTGAACTAAGTCTGAGACACAGTGCTGGGTTACTCTGGCCTGGGGCGAGGAGGTTGCATTTGGTGGCGCACAAAGCATTTCACCCTTTGTCTGCAAAAGGATACCACATGAGTTCTGAAGACGCTTCTTCTTCGTAGATTGCATTATTAAAAGGAATAACTTCTGAAGGCGGAAGGGAGGACTTTTAATTGGGTCCTTCAATAGGTGAGAAAGAAATGAGAGGAGGTGTGGGTTTTAAGACTCCTTCCTGAAACACCTGTCAGCTGTTCATTACACAGGGTCGCTGAAATGGTCAGTTTTTTCAGTCCTGCCTCTGCAGAAAACCCTACTTCCAAAAACAGGGGCACAGATGTTGTCGCAATCAATAGGTGATTGTCGTTTGGGCGGATTAGAAATCTGGTTTTATGCTTGCTGTAAATAAGGATGGGGCTTGGCTTTTCTAAAGTCCAGTTTTCATCTATTATTTGCTGGTGGTTAATTTTTATTAACTGCTAAACTTTAGAAAAGAGGCAGCTTGCTCTCAGAGGTATGTCACCCTTCAGAAGTATGGAGCTCTGAATGCCCTGCTGGCAGGGCCTTTAGATTTCCTACAGAAGTTCTCACATTTAATTTCCTCCACAAGTTCCAATTAAATATTTCTAACCAACATTCCACCTCCCACAATTAAAAAGCATTGCTGAAAGGACATCTCTGTCAGTAATCCATTAATAATTGCTCATTAAGTAATCATCAGTAAGCTGTCTTTATTCCAAGGAAAGTAATCATTCAAACAGTTTAAAGAAAAATCCTAAAGCCATACAAGTATTTCAAGTATTGTTGAAACAATATGTAGCAAGAAAAATAAAATATTTTCTGAGATGATTACATCTAGTGACTCCTCCCTTCCCCCTTTCCAGACATCTTGGATGAATTTGTAACAAGCATGTGACACAGAAGTGCTTGACATCCTGGGCTTCTGGGATAGGCATTAGTTCCACCGAGACTTTTTACTTTTCTGTATTTTCAAAAAATCAGGAATTGGGAAGCCAGGATGAGAAGATAAAAGAAGAAATTTTTAGCAGCAGGCTTCATAAACATAAGGGATACAAAAATAAAAATCCTTTGTTAACATTCATTTAAAACGTAGAAGTCCTTGGATTTTTCCATCAACAACAGTATAGCTTTTGCTTACTAGAGAATCCTTAAAAGACAGTTTCTTGCATCATTATTAAAGTGGTTTTATGTGATAGTTTAACTTTGACATAAATACATTATATTATACTCTTAACCAAATACAAATGTTAACATTTACTTACCTGGGTAACAATTTGTTAAATACTGAACTATTAACATCCTTAAAAGCAGCTATTCAGGTGTGAATTTACATAAATTTAAATTTAAATTTAAGTGTTTTCAAGGCAGGAAACCTAATTTTACAGTCACAAAGATTTTACAGCACCAGGAAAATATAAAGTTTCAGGGTTGGTGTTCATAAAAATGACATTTGAATCATGTAATGGGATCTACGTAGCAAGTACACAATTGTCACCAGGATTTTTAAATTATTTAATACAGAAGTTTTTTCTACATAAAGTATGTATTTTTTTTTAAATTATGACTATATTTATAAACTTGTAGTCACCTTGTAGGAATATAACATGGCCTATACATTTTTTTATATATATTTTCACTATGGTAGGTCTAAGAAATAAAAGAGTGAATCACAGCACATTAACTACATTTTTTTCACTGCAATGAATAATATACCTTCAATTTTAAGTACATATTATAATATTCAATTATTAGTTTAAAATTAGTCTAGTAAATTACTAAGTTAAAAAATTCTTTATACATGGGTCTGCTAGAATTCTGCAAATTTATAAAGTGAGATTTGAAATTGTGAACAGTGACATCACTGCCACAGAGCATTGGTGAAATCTAAGCCTTATAGACAGACATTTTAGTAAATATGCGAATTAATGCCAAACTACAGACTGTCAAACTCCGGTCAAACTGAAACAAATCAAAGGTTCTTGAAGGTCTATGTTATGAGTGCGAAGGTTGTTAGTGATTGAGGTAACTTAAAATACTATTTTTATCATTCTATTAATACTAAGAGAATTTTTTAAGACTAAACCATTTCTATGTTTATTCCACGCAGACAAAAACATGTAAAGGCTTTTAATTATAAATCTTGGCGAAATTTAATGGACATTAACAAGACATTTTATTGTGATATTAAAATATATAGAAAAATAATATTAGAAATGAAAATTGTGCTTAATAATTAATCTGGCTTTTTATTCTACATGTAGTTCTACTATTTCATCTATTCTTGTAAAAGGATAGAAATTAAACAGACTAATGAAATAAGTCTTCTGTGATGTAATGAACAATGGCCTTCGATAAAATGAGCACTCCATACAAAAAGTATTATTCCTATAATTTTGTAATCAGCTTCCAATTACAGCTTCTTGCAAATATTTATCTTACTTTGAATAAAATCTCTGACTTAACAGAATCCCCAGCAGATAATAGCAGTCTTTGGAGGCGTCTGTTGATACACACTGATACACAATATGTATATGTATGCGCCTATAACCACCCACTCAGACAAGAAGAATGAATATTTGAAAGCGAAAATCGTTCTTATCTTTGCTTTCACAATCCAGACTTCCAAACTGAAACATATTTAGAAAAACAGAAGCAACTTTCCAGAGCATTCAAAGGAAAGATATGAATACACGTGGTCCTTTAGTTGAATAAAAAAGGAAACTGTTAATAGCATCTATTTATAAATAATCTACACAAAACTCCATTATACTACCTAATGATAATTAGAGGGAAAGGGAATCAAAGAATTCAGGACTGCCAAATAAATAAAATATTCCCTCTCAAATTAAGCAACAAATTCATAGATAACAAGGCTTATGCCATGAGTTTGAAGGATGTCTCCTTTGTAGCACAAGACAAAGGGAGCATAGAGGAATAAATATTGATTGAACTAATCATCTGATGAATAGAAATGAGATTTACCAGTGCACCAATATAATAGGCTATGTTAACTAGTTCTTTCATAGCGCATATGCTGCCCTTTCAACCCTTGACCCCATCCATTCAATTTTTAATGAGGGAAACCACAGGTGTTATAACGGCATTTATAGTGAATCAAGCTAAATATAATAACCATGGGGTTAACTAATGGCATTGGGGGTGGATTCTTATGAAAGGAAATATTGTGATCATAGTGTCCCAAAATTATTGTGCATTTCAGACCACTTAGAATTTCAGCTTGCTCAGGTAACCTTTAAAATATATCTCTGTGACCATCAATATTTCAAGCCTGAGAATTGTTGCTTCTGTAATAAGTGCAATTTTATTAATGCTTATCTGAGGAGGTAAAAATGTTATTCATTATCTATTTTTCCCACATTGTTGTACACCTTGCATAGTAATCATTTAAAACTCTTAAAAATAACATTTAGAAGGTATAGTATTTTATACTTAATAAAGCACACATTTTTCTTGGCTAGTGATTATTTTATAAATATGGAAAATAGTTTATAACTTTATAATAAGAATTAGATTATACATTTTGTTTTAAAATTAAATTAGGATATGCTTGGAGTAGGCATATTTTTACAAAAGTCAAAATGAACATGTCACCTTTGCCAAAACACAAAGCTAAAAACTCATTAAAAAACATGTTCTTATAAAAGAGCAAAAGTAATTTGCTTTGACTTAAGCATGTTCACCTCTGCATGGTGAATATTTTATTAACTGTCTGAGTATTCTGACTTTGTAAATTACTTTACTAGAATGGGTATTCATTACTGTCATTTTTTTGTATGATTAGATGTTATATCATGTGGTTCTGGGTTATAGTTCTCCAATTTAGAGGAATCACAGACATCAGCAAAGAAAGAGCAAATTAATCTGGTTGTTCACTAAATTTTGCCTTTTGTTACTAGTCTATTTATTACTTTGTACTCACGTAAGCTAAATATCCTGGCACTGTGGGGCATAAGAAAGATTTGGGATGCCTAAAGAAAACTGTTACATAGATTTTTTTCCTTATAGTAAAGCTTTTCTCAATAAATATTGCAATTTAAAATTACATGTTTTTAATTTTCATACAGCTGTCCAGCAAAACATCGTTGTTTTAAAGACTGTTACACCGCTAGATTTCATTAGATTACATTGTAATCATGTGACAACAGCAGATATACAATATTTTAATATTGAATTAGTAGTACAAACCATGCTCTCTGAACTTAGGCACTAAATTATCCTTAAAAAAGAAACAGCAAAAGCTTTTTTAAAAAGGCCTTGGCATTTATAACCAGAATTTGGCATGAAATAAATGAATATTTTTAGCTGCAAAAAAAAGACATTATTTTAATTTTCTGACCAGCTTTTTGTTTGTTTTTAATATTTTCAAATACAGATTTCTGTCCTTATCTGGAACCAACAAAACTTGGTTCTCCCTGTTCTGAAAACTTGTCAAACTCATTGATCAACTCATTTCTAGGAGCCCAAATCAAGATATACTGTCAAATATGACAATGAGGTCATCTTCCCCCCAATTTTTCAGTTTTAATTTTAAAAGGGATAGGCTCAAAGATTTTTATATTTTACAGTCACATAAATACTAATAGAAATGTATGTGACACACATTTATTTATTCCAGATTTATTGAGCATCTACCCAAAATAAGGTATAGGATTGAACCTTGAGGATGCTCAAGTTGATAAAGCACAGTCACCTGGTGCAGTCCAAGCTATGATCACAGCGAGAACAGAATAGAATATATCAGGGACACTGTCAGAAAGTCAGAATAGCTCTCACAAGGGAAGTGATATTTGAGATGGGCCTTGAAGGATGAGAGAAATCCCTCTTCTGGTTAATTTGTTCACCAAAAATGAGGTCTATTAAATTATTATTGATTGTATTTCCCTGTTGTCTTATATAGGTGGTACAATGTGAAATTGAGTTTATTAAGGTAAAACTATCCAGAAAAGAACATAACCTCATGTAGAACAAGAAGTAGTATTGTTCTCAAATGAAACTTCTACTAGTAAAATTGTTATCAAGTAATAATTAAAAAAAAACTTTGAGGTAATTCTTAAAATTACAAAAAGAAAATATACTGAAGGAGCAAAAAATGTCACTGTGAGTCAGATGGTATAATTTGCTTTAAAAAAAAGTGTCACCAAGAAAAAACATATGAAAATACTTTACAATATTCTTATACATTTGTTTTTATAGGGAAGTTCTTATTTTTTTAAATAAGGACATGGCTAATATATATTGAGTTTCATTTTGTTTAATGTTTCAGCTATTATCTGAAAGTAGCGATATCTGCTCTAAGAGTATCTTAGATTACTAGATATCAGAGAGAATAAAATCCATTGAAGTAATACAGTACGTATACAGGCAGTGTCTGAGGGACACAGTGACATTCTTCAAACTCTTCCATTCCAAGAACTTGGATATAAGATTGTACTCTGCAAATCAGGCTATAAAATCAATACATAATGGTCTTGCTGACTTTCGAGCTATTCTCTCTCTTAAGCAAAATAAAGAAAATTCTGAAGACTCAGTAATAAAAACCTGGGAGTGAGAGGCAAATATTGGCCAAGTCCCTCCCAGCACTATCTATGGGCGAATTAGTGACCAGACTGAAACAGGTGTCCACTACAGGTCACAGTTAAGGCTCCTCATTTTGAAATAATAATTTGTCATTCTGGTCTTACACATAAGCACTTGTGAGTTTAGTTAACGTGGGTCTTCATACTAAAGTCTAATATACTCTAAAACACTGGCAAGATCAAGTTTCTGAGCCGACCAAGCTGAAAAACAGACTCTAGGCTGGGGAGAATTCACATAACTGAATGACACCATTCGAAACTTCCAGGCAGCCTGATTGTCACACTTGGCCGTAACCCTCTGCATTAGCATGACTCTCATCTTCAAATTTTTATATAGTGTGAAAGACCACAGAGTCATACATTTTCAGTCCGGAAAAACAGATAAATTTTTTAAAATGCTGACTATCAAAATGGAGTTTATTTTATTGGACTAAGGCTTGTGCTATTCTGTTGTAACATTCAGCTCTGGTACTTGATCTATTTCTTGGAACTAGAATAATTCGTGGAGTGGCTGAATGACCCTATTTCTTGGGGCTGTTCTAAAAAGGTGAAAGGATGGAAAGCCTCTTATCTTTTAGAAGTCTTGATTGAACAGGTTTTTAATAGGACAACCAGTTTTCTGGACATCCCTCACCCACCCTTACCAAAATTTCTCTGGCATGCTCTTATGTTATGTGACAATGGACATATACACGCACTTCACATTAGAGCTGGGCCAGTGTACTATTCTGGGTGGTTAATGTAGACTGAACCTTCGGAGAACAGTGGCTTTTACTTCAAGTGTTACATGTAATGTGAGTCTAGTTTTCTTCTCTAGCTTTTATGGAAATATGCCTACTACTTAGTAAACATTAAACCACTATTTTGATCTTTCCATTAAAAAGACTATTTAAAGACAATCTTATTAAATGGGATCAGAATGTGTTGTGGCCTGTAATTAACTCTGAGAACATGAAATTCAGACAGTCGTACTATTTTTATTTGCCTAAATAGTGTAATGAAAATAAGTGAAACTAGGTCTTTGACAAACTACATTTAAAATGTTTCACTTCATCTGTCCAGGGCACAGATCACAAAAGTGCTTCATATGGGTTGTGTAACATTGCAGTAGCATGTTTTACTTTCCAAGTAAAAATCTCATTATATGGCTTTAGCCAGAATGAACACTCGAATTGTATTTTACTATCCAGCAGCTGTTGGCTTCTAGATTCCAGAATTAAACAATAATATACAAATTTAAAGAGCTTAGACAAATTGAGTTTCTAATGAATAATGGTCTATCATTATCATGTCAGGTCAAGTAATAAAATTATTACACAGAACACTTCCTTATACATAAGTTAACTTGTACATAAGTTTTGCCTGGTACGTGCAAAGGAATTGAACACTTTTAAAGAAAGGAAAAGAAACCTTGTTCCAAATTTCCACAGTTGTTGAATATGAGCAAATGCCACACAGTCTGGTAGAATAGATGAACATTTGTTCAGGAAAAACACAGCGTATCATTAAGGTACAGTGCTTCTTGGCAATAATCTATTTTTTACAAAAACAAAATATTTTAAACACATTATTAAGAAATTTTTGGATCCCAACCTATTAATCAGTTTACTTTAAAATTTAGGACAAACAGTCCAATATTCTGGGGACTGTTTCCTTTTAAATACTGATTACTTTTTAATAGATTCAATTTTAAGCACTTTCATCCTTGCATATATATTTTCACTCTTGTGGAAAAAAAGTGTTAAGTACCAAAGAAAAGGGGCTTTTGGAGTAAATCTTTTCAGGGACAACTCAGAAATATCAAATAATAAGGATACTAATAACATAGCATTAATACCTTTCCAGTTGTGTTTTTGTTGTTTTGTTTACTAATATTGTTAAAAATCAGTTCTGGCTGCCACTTATGTCAGAAGAAATTAAAATTTATGTTACTGCTTTTAGAAAATGTTCTTTTGTAATAAAATAAATTGATTCTGAATTTCTTTAAACCAAAATTTTTTGGTATCTTCATTTTCATGAATGATTTTTGGAAGGTTACCTAATATGGCTGACTTGAGTGCTGATTTATAGTCAAAGATAGACCTTTTTTCTCATAATTCAATGATTAAAAAGTAAAATATACACAAACATATATATATGTATGTATGTATGTATGTATGAAAAAGTTGTAGGCAACTCCTCCAATAGTGGTAATGATTTTTGGAAGGTTACCTAATATGGCTGACTTGAGTGCTGATTTATAGTCAAAGATAGACCTTTTTTCTCATAATTTAATGATTAAAAAGTAAAATATACACAAACATATATATATATATGTATGTATGTATGTATGTATGAAAAAGTTGTAGGCAACTCCTCCAATAGTGGATCAGGTGTAAATGTGATTCAACAAATCTTGATTACTGAGTATTTACAAGTATAAGAAGCTATGCCCTCCAGCATACAGTCTAAAGCATTAAAAAAGTGGTTTTCTTATAAAAGTCCTAAAGAAGTTCTTAGATAATATTTGTTTCATTTGAATTTCTCAAATGTCCAGTGTTAATTATGTCCCTTTTTCTTAAATGAGAAAAATAATGACTAGTTCATAATTATTTGTTAAAAGAGATTGATACTAGAATTTCACTTGAAACAAAGGCTTCTTACTCTGAATTCAGTTCTATTTTCATTAACCTATGCTCTCTCTCTCTCTTAGGCCACACTATTTTTTGCCACCCTGTACCCATAGTAGGCATCACTAATCAATCGCTATTAAGTCCAGATGCAAACTACACTACTATTTAGCCAGTATCAACACTTAAGATAAAACTTTTTACCAAAATTCTCATCAGTGTTTTGACCATATAAAGAATAGGGAATAATATAGTTAAACTCGGTCACAAGATTCCATTGGATAAACCATATAGTTCTCCACAGTTTTCACTCCCAAAATAATGATAAAAGCATTTACCAATCTTGGGAAAAATTAAAATAAGTATTATGGAAAAATCTACAGATTCTGAATAGGTATGGTCCAGTCAAAATAACAACAAATTCAAAGTATAAATAGTAAAATGTTTTAACATAATTATTCCCTCAAAGTTTCCAAAGTTTAATTTTATAAACTCAAATGTGTCTCCTTTTATACAGATTTCGAATTTTTGGTAAAAATGCATATTTATAGATATTTTCCCTGCTAAGAATCTGCATCTACTTTAAGGAAACAATTTTATGGGAAATAAAGACTGTTGATGACTAATACAAAATTCTTCTTCATGCAATAACCAACATGCACTTTTAGTTTGCAATGTGAATGCACTCATTTGTCTCGCAGCTGGTCAATTCTTTTCTCTGGTTTTTATGTCTGTCCAGAGATGGGTATCGACCTTCAGTCACAAGCATTTCAAGAAAAGAAAAGGTTGAACAGCCTATTATACCACCCTTTATCTACCTGTTTAACTAATTTTGACTAGTTAACTGGGATTGAAAGCCTCATTAATACACTATTTATATCAAAGGCCTATTATCATCCTTCTATGTTTTGTACAGGTATAAGATATTTTCTTAAGGAAAGAACCTTGACAACATTAAAAAGGTGACATGTCTAATTGTGCCCATGAATATAAAGAAAAATACAATTAAATTTGACATTAATTCTGAAGAAATGCAGAGCTCTGCTCCTCCTTAGCAATATTACAATTCAATTTGTTTTGCATTTTGGCTGAAACATAATATTCCTTACATCAAGCTATCATTATATGGCTAATTTTTATGCTTTCAAATTAAGTTTATTTGCATTTCTTTAAAAGCACAATTATTAGTCCACTGTTATTGATGTTTTAGGCCTCGTCGGTGTAAACTGTAAAGTACAAAACATAGCTTTAAACACCAATCCCACCCTGTCATTTATTCTCCAGGACTTGAATTGATCTTATTATCTATGGTCCTGATTCCTGCAACTCGACAAAATTTGACCACAGATGCTATTAGAAAGACAATGGACTGCAATGAGTTGAGTTCATGGAAAAATAGAATCAAAAGATACTACAAATCTTTCCATGAACTTTTTGAAGTACCTTGTATCTACTGTGTATAACAGTATCAGGTTGGAAAAGATTGTAGACTTATCTCAGGTGACCCTCTTTGTTTTACTGCATGTAAAATACACTCTTTGCTTGTTCAATACTTTAGAAAAACTGGAATGTTTTTTCATACTCATTAATTCTGTCAGTCTTTGCACTCCAGCTGCTATTAAGGAAAATTCTGAAAACACTTAAGAAAGGAACTACATAAACCTGAGAGCAGCTGACGGATGCAGTCTCTCCTCTTTACCAATATAATAGCAGGTAAAATTCATAGTAATATCTTGCCTGTGTTTCATGCTCTGTGGTTCTCAATGAGCTTTTATAGCCACTGTCTCAGTGAAACACTCAGCAGTCTTCTGAGATATGCAGGACAGGTATGAATAGGAATGTGTGCAAATAGCCGTGCCAAAGAAACCCCCAAAATATAAACTGAGTGCTCCTTAAAGTCGTTTAACAATGCAGTTTCTACACTTCAAAAAATAGTCCCAAACCAAAAGCACAAACATTTGGTTTATAAAAAGAGGAAATATAAATGGCTAAAAAAAATTGGTGGAAAAAAGAGCTGAACCTTGCTTATTAAAGAATTAAAGCAATATGAGTGGTTTCTGTCAAATTATAACAGGTGTGATGAGTTAGACACCCTCATATTCTACAGTAGGAGTTTCTATGGGTACAGTCTTTGAACTTAAACCCTTAAAAATATCATACTCTTTGGCTCAGTAATTCACCTTCTGGGAATCTTTCCAAAGGAAATAAACTAAAGTATCAACAAGATTTTATTCCTAAAGATTTGTGCCTAAAGACATTGTATCCTCATTGTGATGTCTTCAATAATATAGGGAAACTTCTGTTGTGATGCTCTCTATGACACACCTTCATTTAGTATGAATTCACTGTGTACGCTATTATGTATTAACCATGTATTCAATATACTTCACTAGCATCAAGTGTCTATATGTACCTGATAATGTATTTTAGGTTGTGGGGATAAAAATGTGAGCAAAAAAGACATCATCCCTGACTTCACTAAATGTGAAGAAAAACAAACAAACAAACAGAAAACAGAATGAAAATTTGTACATACTCTATGATCTAAATTATATAAAGATGCACAAAAAGAAATTGAGGAAAACATACAAAATATTTAAAAAGTCACCTTTGGATATTAAGATTTTAGGTAATCATTTTCTTCATTTCCTTTTCTGAACTTTCAAGATTTCCCACACAACTCTGCAGATTAGTATTAAGTGTCAAAATGAATGCTCAGTTACTCTGGCACAGTGGAAAGGTTGTACTTTATCTGTGACTCAGCTCATCCACTTGCCTGAGGTCATCTAGTATGATGATAGGATTAAGGCAGAAAGTTTAATGACTCATTGAGAAAATTAACTTGTTTAATATTTGTACAACTGCTCCTTCATTCATCATCCAACATTTATTAAGGACCTATTATGCACCAGGCACTATCCTAAGTACTGAAGATGTAACGGTGAATAGGATTCAGTCCCATGCTCTAAGGAGCTTAGAATCTAGTCTTCTTGGAAACCGTATGCTATAATTCACAACAGGTATTAGAAATAGTACTAATACAAAGGAGGAGGAGGAAGGGGAGGAAGACTTTCTCCATCACTGGGAAAAGAAGCACTCTGCCTTACTAGGTTCTTATTAACAGTGGGTTTATACTGCCCTTTCGTCTCTGAAAGCTCATATTAATTTGGGAAACATATTATTTCAAATGCTGGAGGAAAGATCAGGATACTCATTTAGAAAAATTAGTCAGCTTGCCTTCATTTTACCTCCATTAAACTTCCCCATACCTATCTCCTGACAAAATTGTGAGGCTCTGCAATCCCTAAGGATATTGAAGAATATCAACACAGACACACTGGTCTCAAAATATTAGAAGTTGGATAATGAATTGATTTCTATTGGTGGAGTTGTGGGAACATTTTAAATACTTCTCTGCTCTGAGATAGATGAGGAATTCCAATTTGCTCTTAAGACTGTTGGAAACTCACTGGTATTTAGTAGAGCAGAATTCAATATGATATTCACTGCTAAGGTACTCATACCCCTAGGTCAGTGGCTCAAAGTAAGCCAGGATTTTGCCCCCCAGAAGATATGTGACAATGTCTACAGACATTTTTGGTTGTTGCAACAGGAGAGGTTCTACTGGCACCCCACGGGATCAGGAATGCCACTAAACACTCCACAGTACTCAAGACAGCCCTCAAAGCAAAGAATTACCCTGCCCAAAATGCCTGTAGAGCTGACTTGAGAAACATCTGCACTGTGAGTATGTATAAAGGCTTTCTGAATGGAATCACTTTGCAGATCCTCAGTTTTCTTATGTATTCTCCGAGAAAGTTACTTCCTGTTTTTCACCTCCCCTGTTACAATAACCCACTTCCACTCCACAAAAGAAAGACCGAACTCTCACTCATTGTATATCTTGTTATGTGCATGGTTTCCAAGATGGAAAAACTTCCACTGCACTAAAAAAAAGGGACACTTTGAAATATTGATTTTGATGCTGACAAAAATGAGTGATTTTAGTGAAGGAGCAAAACATCCTTTTACAAATCAGATAGTTTTCATTTCTTTACTATCAACAAAATTGAAAACCTATTCAAATAGTTAGTTATAGATCATTAAAAATAGTTTTTGCTGGTAGAATGCTATGTGATTTAAGGCATATATTAAAGAGGTGAATTTGATTGCTATGGCAAAATTAGTTCCACTTTCCTTTACGTGCAAGTATTTATTATGCTCTTCAACACCTATAGTTTTAAAAACAAAAATAGGAATAAAACTGACGTTCATCCCCGTTATATTCTAGCAGTAAATAATAGTCAAACATAATTACAAGAATTAAGTGAAGTGGAAGAAAAAAAAAAGCCCAATCTGGCTTATTAAAAGATGGATTCCCCTTAAATGCTTATTTTTATGTTTAGTAAATATAAAATTTGTAATATATTTGTGTGTTTTTTAGCAATTGTGTTCTAGTGATAATATAAGAATTCAGTCCAGAAGAAATTTTAACTCAGAATCTGTATTCACAGGGAAAAAAATGTTAAATTTAAATATATAAACATATTTTTGTTGCAGAGAAAGAAGTATAACCTGGTGATTAATTTAAAAAAAAAAACCTTTCAAACATGAAAATTTTGACATTAGAATAAAATTCTGTGGGGAAGGGAAATGAGAGTATGAATTCAAGGAGGAGAGTAGATATTGCAAATTTTCTGCTAAAGAAGAGCTTATTCATACATTTTCTTTTCAAATGCATATTTGGATATCAAAACATTGTGAGATTTAGATTCCATTGGTATATTTAAAGAACAATTAATCAGTTTAATTTTAAAATATAAAATCTGAAATGCCTCGGAAATTCCATCCTTTGCAGTGATATCGTATATAGAATATAGTCTGCTTTTACAGTAGTTCTGGGATGAAAGCGAATGCCCTAGGACCCATGATTCCTATTCTATGGTGATCTGCCATGTTGTTTCAGGTCTATATTAACCTGATATCCTAATTTCTTAAGAACTGCAGTAATTGAGTATCTCTGCAGAAACTATTTCAAACTCTGAGGAAAACCAAGAATGAACCCATTCTTGGTGAACTTTTCTTAGATGACCAGACACAAGCATATTTGAAAGTCTTTGGACAATGAACAACTGTTTATTTCACATAGGTTTTTGAAGTTCCAGTTCTCTACAGAAGTTGTAGATGACTATCAACCTCAGAATCAGCAACCATGAGACAGAAACAGTATCCACCTCAGTAAAGAGGTACTTTGGTAAATTCCACTAGACAAGGTTTCTGCAAACTTTTTCTGTAAAGCCTCAGATGGCAATTATTTTTTATTTTGTGGTCTCTGTCACTCAGACATTGTAGCACAAAATGTAAGAGAAACACAAAAGCAGTCATAGTCAATATGTAAATGAATGATTATGGCTGTGTTCCAATAAAACTTTATTTACAAAGACAAGTGGCAGACTAGATTTGGGTGGGTGGTAGTTTGCTGACCCCAACACTTGACAGTCATGTCGCTGTGAACGGGTTCTATATCTTACTGAACTTAGTATTCCCATCACCTAGCACAAAACCTGACACCCAATAAATGTTGAATAAATGAGTGAAAGTATTCAGGCCTTAAGAGGATAATAGTATATAAAAAATACCCTGAAATATAATGAATGATAGAGGATAATAAGATCTGTAAACCTCACGGAGTTTAAATATTAGCCAAGAAGCCTTATTTCTAGAAGTACCAGGCAACTTGGCCAAAGTTAATAGAATGAGGCTGGAGTATATTATTTATAAACATTGCCATACTGAATAATTAATTAGTATCCAAGTACAATTTCTCATATATATGTCTTCATTGTATTTTGAACTTCTTGACGTCAAACATTTTTAAAACCCCAGCTCCAACTCTATACCTATCCATAATAGATCATTGCAACTTCAAATTAACTATGGATGAAGAAAGGAAAATCAAAAAATTGCCAATTAATTAACCAATCAACAAATATTTAGCATATCTAGTATGCTCTAAGCATTATGTAGTCATTGGAGGTGATCCACTCCTCCAATGTTTATTAAATAAATTTAATAATAAATTTATTTATTAAACACCTAAATACTATATAGCACCTATTATGTGCTACATTTGGACCTATTTCATAACAGTTAATCCTCACAGCAAATTTATGATAAAATAGATTCTATTATTAGGTTCATTTGATAGATGAGGAAGCTAGAGCACAGAAAGATTAAGTAATTTTCCCAAAGTCACATGCATAATTTATCATATAGCAAAACTGAGATTCAGACCCAGGCACGTAACTAATGAGTCCGTGTTCTTACCCATTGCAAAATGCTGTCACTTTTCTTGAGAAATGAATTCCTGAGGTTTCAAAATGACAGATGTTAATTGTTAACTAAGAGTACAACACAATATGGCATTGCCAGATGACACCTATAACCAATAAAATATGGGTGAGTTCACAAAGAAGGTCAGTGTTACAATGATCAGGAAGAACTTCATGGGAAGTCACTTGAACTAAGCCTTCAAATTGTGTAGAATTTTATTGGCAAGGAATTACAGAGAAACTTTTTAGGTAGAAGAACAGAGTGGACAAAAATTTGCGGGCAGAAATTTGTGTGTATGCCACCCCAAATGAACCAGAGTGTAAGAAAGGAAACTCACATTTACTCTACCTTAACTATGTGTCAGATACTGCATTTTATCCTTGACCTCCTAGGGGGCTAGTTACAATCCAGGCACTGAAATGAGGCAATCCTGTCTTACCTGTACTACTTACTGGGTTACTTAACTTCTCTGAGCCTCAATTTTTCTTTTTTATAAAATGGAGATAAATAACATTTGCTGCATAGGTTCATTGGAAGAGTTAAATCAAATGACATAAGGTTATAAAAATGCTTAGCATAGTGCCTGGTATTTAGTCCTCATTAAGCCATTTATTATGGTTCTTGAATTTTTATTGTCATACAAAAATATGTGCAGTGTCGTTATCTCTGTATTGCAAATGAAATAAACTGAGGCTCAGAGAGTCACGGACTAACCTCTACAATACATGTATAATTTTCCTAGTACAACAGGCTTCCCAGAGAGTTCTCAGTGGGTGGTAAAGTCTTGGTTAGACAGAGGAAAGAATTGAGATACAGATATGTCAAAATAGGAGTTTTGTTGTACTGAAATAAACTGAGAACGTTGAGGACCTAGTGTTTGAACTTTTGACTAAAATGGGAATATATAACTTTCCCTTTGTTTAAATTTTCCCTCTTAATGATTTAGGGCTCACTGTATAAAAAGAGAAGTCAGATACAAAGCAGAAAGGAGGTTTGGAGACTTGGTCTGGCATAGGGTGCCAGCTGACATATCAGTCACCCCACCAAAAGCTGTCTCATAATAAGTGTCCTAACTCCCACCCAACAGTTCTGAACATACCTGGTGTGTTTGATTTCAGTCTAGTGTTTTTCCTTATATGAAGAGTCGTGCTTCAATTAACAGCGGGAATATGGTCTGACAAATGCGTGAAATGCATCGTTAGGTAATTTAGTCGCTGTGCAAACATCATAGAGTGTATTTACACAAACCCTGATGGGATAGCCGACTACACACCTAGGCTATTTACAGCCCGTTACCCTGACCACCGTCCTGTATGCGGTCCATCACCGACTGAACAGTCGTTATGCAGCGCATGACTGTATTTACATTTACTTAACATGACCTGGTTGAAAAAAATTTACAGACACAACATTTACCAGACATAAATTGCAATGTTTCCTCACATACCATCTCACTGAAAATTATTACATCCATTGTGTTTTTTTCACAGCTATGGAAGGTTGATTTGTTCTTTTGGGGGAGTGTTTTATGAAGGAGCTCACCACTTTTTAAATGGGAGCTATTCGATATTTTATTTTATCATAATTTACACACAATTTTGAAGATTCCTTCAAGAATCTAAAATAGCTGAATCTTTCCTCTTTTTTCCACTAAAAATTATATTTTCTATTAGAAAAGCTCGTCAAAATTTCATGAATTTTCTTTCAAACACCTGCAAAATGCATGTACCATCTAAAAAAAATACCTTAAATTTTTCCACCATTTTTTCTTAAAATAAATCAATGCCTTCATTCACCATTTCATTTTTAAAGATTCACTTTATTCCCATAATTTTGATGGTGTTTCTGTTGTAACAGAAAATACTGACATCAGAAATCTAAACTGTAAAACTTATGTAACTTGCACTATATGCAACCTAACATCTTGTGGTCTAGTTAAATACAAACTAACTCAGTTGGCAGAAAGGTGTGGTGTGGTGGTGCAGATATTAGCACCTTGTTGGCAGTCAAAAACCCACTTTCTCTGGCAGAACCTATTTCTGAAAGCGAAGTTTTATACAAATAAAAGCTTCAGTGTTTGAAAAGCATTTGATGAACTTATATTTAAATCCAGAAAAAGAAATATTTTCTTGCCAGATATTTTTAATTAAAAAAAAAAAAAACGTAGCCCAGTACTCTTAAAAACAATGGACATTTTCTCAACCCCATTATTTTACTTTTTAAGGTTCAATTTCTAGAAAAAGGAAATTTTATGTTTAAAATGACACTACAAGATAAGGGATCTTGTGATCTTATAAATGTGTAACATAAGTAAAAATAAGTTACAAGGTTTATGTGCCCCTGGCATTAATCTAAATTTTTTCTTCATCATCATCATAGCTAATTCTTATTGAAAACTTACCATGTGAAGGGCACTGTGGCGAATAACTTTTATGAATAACTTTTATCACCTTAGTTAATCATCAGAGTAAACCCTTGAAATTAGTAGTATTTTTATCCCAATTCACAGATGAGAAAAATGAAGCCCAGAGAGGTTAAGTAACTTGCCTAAGGTTACCCAGATAGCACCTGGAGGAGCTGGGATTTGAGTCCAGGTATTTAACAGCTGAGTCCTACCCTGTCACTCACCTGTGGGCACAGGATGCGTTAAGCAAGGTTACCCAGATAGCACCTGGAGGAGCTGGGATTTGAATCCAGGTATTTAACAGCTGAGTCCTACCCTGTCACTCACCTGTGGGCACAGGATGCGTTAAGCTGACTTCCTCCTCTTCATCTGTCTCATCTGTCTCAGAGATCCTTCCTGGGTTGCTCGACCTTCAGACACTTCCCTGACTCTAGCCAAGCCAAAGCTAAGTAAAAGGTCTGGGGACATTCTCTGGTTTAACTTCCTCTTTAAGTCATGCATGATATTAAGGCTTTCCTCCTTGGCACCATTAAATGAAACATCTGGAATGAGAGGATGATCATTCAAAGTCATTGTGAAGCATGTCTCTCTATTAACTGTGCATTTTAAAAATTTCCACCAATGACCATACACTGCACCTGGCCCTCATGCAACCTGTCTTTATTTGAGAACATGTGGCTCACACCCAAGTGCAAGCAGTGTCCAACACAATGGTATTTTGCTGCCTCACAAAAGACAGACTGTCTTCTGGGGATTCAGTGGAAAGAGTTCTAGAATTTAAATCAGGAAGCATTTTGCTGCCCTTTACTTATGCTGAGCAAGTCCCCTCTTGGGCCCCGCCTCCTCATTTCTAAATGAGAATGTGGGATGAGATTGTCTCCAGGGACCCTTCCAGCTTTCAAAGTCCATAGGTTCATGGCCTTAAGCACAATACCTTTGTTACATTGTTACCAGAATTGGTTTCAGTTATTTTAGTTTTTGAGAAAACAGAGGCTTTTATAGACTAGAAAACCTACGCAAAACCAAACAGGTATAAGGTGTGCACACTGGGATTCCACTTCATGGATTCCATGTGATTCCAAAATCCTAAACTGGAGTGTCCTTTGTGATTCTAAAATCCAATAGATCTGTCCCCTAAAATATGCCTGCTCTCCAACCTGTTAGGAGTACAGTGAATTTCTACATAGTCCCATGATCTTACAATACACCAATAATACAATATTTATTAGAACTATAGTAAGGTAGGGGGTCACAGATATCAAAAGAAGAGTCTAGTTGTTCTGGAAAGCTATTGTAAGGTATATGCTACAGACAGATTTAGACTTCATATCATTTACACCCTGGTAAATGAGTTTACCAAATCCTTTCCCAAGAACATGGTTTCATAGTGATTCAGGAGAAAGCTTGAGGGCCTGAACACTTGAAAGATCCTTCCATTCCCTCCTGACACTGTTGAGATGGGGCGAGCACATAAAGGTTGTGCTGATTGAAGACACACGTCCTGCCTGCCACACTGTTGTGCTCAGGGCTAGTTGGAGTGTGTGCACGTGGGCAGTATTTAGACCAGTCCTGGTGGGTGGCCTGTGCAGGAGGCAGGGGAATTCAATGAAGGGAGATTCTTCAGCCTTTCCTTCAAATACATCTCCCTCCTGAGTACCTTTACTTCCATCACAATGGACTAGAAGAGATCCTTGCTTAGTGGTGCAGAACCCATGAGACCTAATTTAGCTTTTATAGGAAATTCAAAAAGAGAGAGACGGCACAAGAGCAAGAGAACAGAACAAAGATAAGAGTTTGTACAGGGAATATTGATACTTGTGGACTGCTTCTGTAAGTCTTTTAAAAGAAATTTTCTAAGTAAATGCTGACTTAGACTTTTCTGTGAGTAGGGGGCTGAGCTCCTCCCGCCAAACAATGCCCTGCCCGAATCACCTTGACAATTCCCGACAGTCTGTCGTCTCAGAAGCTCGGGTTCGCTGGTTTTTATGCTGTGAAGGTCAGGAAACATTTTGGAAAAATAAATTTTCCCTTTTAGTTTCTTAAATGTGTCCTACCAAGGATGCCCAGAAATAGGAAAGTTACATAAATGCAAATTAAAAACATGCCCAACAAGCTGTGCCCTCTGGTCCCATGGATCATTTTTTATTCACGTTTCACAGTAATTTCCAAGAACATCGCCACATCCTTTGTTAACCACATATCAATTAAAATACCTCTGAGAGGCAGGTACAGTCATGCACTGTTTATTGTCCTTCTTGAAAAGTAAAAGGCCCGCTTTTGCTAACTGCTGCACAGAGCTCATAGAGATTGGGGGTTGAGGGGGAAGCCAGCCTGCCCATGAGGATCTCAGAGACTATGAAGAAAGACATTTTTTCCAACGCTGTACAAAAAAAAAAAGAAAGAAAGAAAATCAGTGGCTTAACCAGGCAATCAGTGAGAGGGATGAGAGTGAGGGGGAAGCCAGCCTGCCCATGAGGATCTCAGAGACTATGAAGAAAGACATTTTTTCCAACGCTGTACAAAAAAAAAAAAGAAAGAAAGAAAATCAGTGGCTTAACCAGGCAATCAGTGAGAGGGATGAGACCAGAACCTAGACAGTCTTATTCTGTCTCGTCTATTGCAGCCACAAAGTATAATAAATTGTTGTTCACAAGCAATTTTGTCACACAAACATAAAATTGTTGGTGCAAAAAGCCCAAATTATTTTCGTGGATGGCTATAGCAGTGTAGTAGCGAAAGGAAGACTGACTTTCAAAAGAAAAAAAAAAAAAAAACTTTGAAAACCTTATGCTTTGAAATCAGGTGTTTTTCTGCCCTGCTTAGTTCTTAGCTGAGGTAATTTACCTATCCCACTGAGTCTGTTTCCTTACCTGTCCAACAGGAAAACGAGACCTACTTCACCAGCCAGGCGCAAGAATTAAACGAGGCAATACCGAATCTAGGAGGTGCTTATCTGGTTGTATTACTATGTGATATACAGCAATGGTGCATAACATCTGTACTTCCAAAAGTTAGCCTCAAGCAGCCACTCTGCACTTCATATGCCACTTATATTTCTGGGACCAGGTTCGTTCAGTTGGTTAGAGCATGATGCTGATAACACCGAAGTCCAGAGTTCAATCCTGTACCAGCCAGCTGCTCCCACAAAAAATAAAATAAAGTAAAAAATAAATGAATATTATCTGTATTTCCACGACTGGCTTTCTTTTCTGCACACTATGAACCTGGCTATGGTTCTGTTGATCTCTCGTCTTGCCTGAAAACAAGCTAAAGCATCATCACTATCTTAAAGTCTTCCACATTCTATAGTCTATTTTCTATCTATAGCTCCACACCATTGCAGGCCTGTTATATAGGAATACAAAATGACTGGTAAAATTCACTCATTTGATAGATTAATTAACCAGGTTGAGGTGTTACACTGAGGCAATGATCTTCCTGTGGCTAACCCTATATTTAGTTTATTGGGCAACTGGATGCCAACTGGCATTTCCTGCCAGCTACAAAATTACATAAACATAGCATCTTCCCAGCTTCAAAATCCTGCCGTTAACTAAAACTTGATTGTACCACTGCATTAATCACCAGGCTTGAGCTGAAATTCTTGTTTTTATTCTGGGAAGATGATTTATTCAAAATAATGTTTCACTTAAGGGTCTAATCATAAGCCCAAGATGATTCAGATGGTGAAGTCCAGCTGTAACAACAGTATCATCCAGAAAAATAACCACATGTATATTGAATCCCTTGAAAGTTTTCCATAACAGATCTAGGGATGATAAATCATGCAAACTCATTCTATAATTAACTAAAGTGTTCCTTTTCCTTCACCATAATCCAAAAGGATTAGCCCATGACCTTTAGTTGGATAAATCAGGGGGGCATAATTTACTCTGCTGTGCAAAATTAAATTCAGATTTTAAAATCTGACAAAAAAAGATCCAAACACACCAGTGTGAGCCTTTTCTGTAACTTTAAAAGAAGTCTTCACAGCAAATAAAAGTTTGAATAATGGACAATATCTCTATAGTAAATAGCACAGCTTTCAATAACATATCTTACAACTTTTCCATAGGAATCTTCCAAAACCTCATGGTCATGTCATCTGGGAAAGTTATTGAGTTAGTGACGTAGATAAACCAAGAGAACCAGGCTTCTACAGTTTATTCCTAAGTTTGGATTGTCACAAGGCTAATTTTTTACCTTTTTATCCCTATTGCCCAGTAAAGTACCTGACACAATGAGTATTTGTTGAATGAATGCACCAAGGAAATGAAACCATACCTCGTTTCCCAACCTGTAATATTATGAAAGTACAGTTAATCTCCTTTGGATGGTTTACTATAAAATTATAAGGACTGGTGAAGCAACATTGCTACAATCTCTAATCTTTCACAAATACGCTTTTTGTGTATTATCTCCTATGTCTACCAATTCTTGCTCTTGGCTACAACAGCTCTTGGTTCTGTCTTGTCTGGCTTTTATTTTTTGTTGTCACATCACTGATATATTCAATAAAAATTTATTGAACAGTAAATTAAGGCCTTTTCACGACTAACCTAAAGATGGATGTATTGATGGATGGATGAATGGATAAACAGATAACTTTCTTCAGAAAACATTTATCTTACTGATTTTACCAAAAAATTAGTAAATTACTGAATTTTAGCATGCCTTCAATTTTCAATTACATTTTCAGCCCTCTAAAATATTAACCATCTTTGGAGCATTGCTTTGTGCTGAACTTATTGATTTCCATTGAGTATGTAGAAAATGCCCATTATATGATACATCATTAATATAGTAATCAAAAATCAAGCATTTTTAGATCCAAAGTCACTGACATCAAAATTTCACAAGCATAGAAAAAAGAATTCATCTCCTCACCAGGAAATACTAAAATTATTCTATAATGATTTTAGTGATTTTATCACATTATTTTCTGAGTTATCTGCATGTAGGTCAACTTAAGGTTGAGAAATTGAGTTCACATTTTTAACCCAAAAACTGATCACAAACTGATAATACAGTAGTGGATGGGTGGTTACTTCAATAAAGATAAAGCCTAATTCTTTGATTGTCTTGTCACTTGCTCCCCTAGAGTATAGTGTTGATATTCAGTTCTTGAAAATGGTTACCAAAAGGAGGAAAAACATAAATCAGAATCTGTATAGGTTACTCCTCACAATGAACAACCTGTAAGCTACACTCATTGTTTGGCTCTCCACTGTACCCAGATAATAAACTAAAGAATGGAAGGAAGGGTTTGATGAATAGGGATGTCACTACAAATCACTAGTAACCTAAAGAAAGAGGCAGAATGTAAAATGTGTTTGAGCACCTCTTTTCCAGCTTCTAGCTCTATCTAGTCCTTATTAACCTCGCACATCACACTGATTTATAGGATAGGAATGGTGCCCTGTGAGCTTAGGTGCTTAACAAGCACTTAACATTTGGTAGATCTTTCTTGAGGTTTAACTCTGGTACTTAGCTGTTGACGCTCTCAAATTTTCTTCTCTGTAAGTCTGTTAATTTGCTGTAGTCTTATGTTTTTATTTTACATCTTCTTACAAATTTATGTCTCTTTTTCCTGCTGTTCCTCGTTTGTTTGTTTTTTTTTTATCATCTCATAGCTCTCCCCCTTAGGATTGATTTCTTTTCTCTCCTCTTTTATTATATTTATTTTGTCTTTTCTTACTTTTTTGTATCTTCCATTCATTTTATCTCAATAGTCTTTTAATTTTTTCCCATTTAGAGTTACCCATATCCTTCTCCCCCTTTCCTTAATATGCCTATTTTCATCTTTCCTTTAAACATCTCCACTTTTGGCAAAAGTTTATCAAAACTGCCACCCTGTTAAGGAAGAAAATATTGCAATATTTCCTTCTTATATCTTCATAAATTGAGTTAGATGCAAAGCATAAATTTGTATTTACAGGCCATGGATCTGTTTTAAATTTATGTTAGACCCACATCTGTGTTCTTTTACACATATGAGCATTTCACAACTGGAGAACTCTAGACAAAACTTTCAAAATAAAATTGTTGGCCTGATTATTAGAGCTCCATGATGAGGACATTAAAAGAAAAAGTCACCTGTGATGTTTTCCAAACTGGCTTTCTAGTTAAACTATTTGTCTAGGAGACAGTTAATGTACACACTTTTAAAACTTAATTCTTTTAATAAGGATGAGTTATCCTTCATCGCCTGTTGAATCTTCCTTCTAGAATCAGATGAAGTGTGGCCCACCTATTCCGATTAATGACTATGCAGTCGAGGCTGTTTAGGTTTATACTCAGTCTTCAATTCCTGAAGTGTGAAATGCTCTTGAGAATAACTCAATGGTACTCCATACTAGAGTTTTAAATTTGCAGCATAGAAATCATTGCCATAACTTCATTCACTGTGTCAACTACACCTGTGCTAATTCTGAGAGAGGAAAGAGGAATAAAATTAAAATCTCACATAAAGAAAGCCAAGATATAGCCAACAACTAATTCCAGTGCAGTGTTATATGTCAGGGTGGGGTTTTACATAAGGTGCCAGGAGGTCACAGGAGAGAGGATTTAGTCTGCCTTGGGTGGCAGATGAAGGGAAAGGTGTGAAAAGGTGTGAAGAAAGGTGAGATTCCTTCAAAGGGAGGAAGAGTTAAGGTAAGAGCAGTGTCAGAAAAGTGATTCACTTTTTACTAGCTGTGATGGATAATAAAATCAGGAAAATTTTTCTGTAAATGATTGATGCTACAGCTGTGTTATCATCATCTCTTAGGTACTAAGTCTCAAGAGATCTTGAAGAAAATCCAAAGGTCTTGACTTCTGCTGTAAAGCTAATTAACTTTATTTTTTGCTGACCTTTTCATTTCCTTCCTATAAGATGAACTGTTGATTTAAATACATGCATGAAAAGGTCCAACTAATTTATAGGAGAAGATAGTATTTAAATATTTATCTTATTGTTTGCTCACACTGCTCCTCTAGTCTCTTTTCTATTTGCATAATGTAAGTACTTTTTTCCAACCACTACTGATTCTTCCCTCGTCTGGTAATCAAAGCTTAGCTCAACTATCATAACTCAAATAGGAAAAGCCAAATTCAGAAAATTATAATATTTGTCTTTCTTTTATACTCACAATGGAAGAGGAAAATTAAAAAACTATATTATATAGCCTATAAAGATCACATCTGGAAACTTTAAATTTTAAAAAAAATGTATCTTTGATTCTGATTACCTAACACCTCATCTTCTAATAATCTAATAAGGAAGACCTTTAAAAAGAGAAATTATTTTCACCTTGGATTTGCTATAGCACAAGGCTAAGGATGTATACAAGGTACTCAAAAATTATTCATTAAATTATGTTTAATTTTACTTAAAGCTAAGTCTGCTTAGTGGTCTACATCACTAATGCTTGTAAATAAACACAAAAGATTAACCCAAACCCATTTAATCTTTAGATCAAGAATGATAATGTTAAACTCATGATTTTCAGAAAACAGGCAATATTTCATTTTGTCAACTGAATGGAGAAAGTAGAGTATGTTTATGTGCCATAATCCCCACTGTGACTTATTAATTCTTTTGTAAGTAAAGTGCAGAAGTTGTAAAGAGTTGGAGGTTATATTGATTTTTCATTATTAGCTAAAGGCTTGCATGCCATATTAAATGGATTCTAACATCAAGGCAGGGCGAAGTCGTGTTTCCAAGATCCTTTTTTAGAAATCAGTAGGAAACCAAACAGTTGCATGGTCTAATTAATAAAGTTAGGCAGTAGGGTGGTAAAACTTTATTTTTACTCTTTCTTAGAGAAAGCTAGAGATTTATCTTTATAACTGATCAAATAATCTTGTTTCCCATTCTACATTTCTCATTTTATTAAACCAGTCAAGATTTTTCTTTCTGAATCCCTCTTAAAAGTACAAGAGGATAGCAGGGCCCACAAATTAGAATTTTTCACACTTGAACATAGGGAGTCGGCAGGTGTGTGGGAGACCTGCCTGATTTCACTTAAATCAGGTGTTCCCATGGGAAGATGGGAAAATTAAAGAATACGTGTTTTCAGTTTTTATAATAATATATAATTCTACTGTTTTTGCTTTCTGTCTCCACACCAGCAGCACCTTGATGAATGTTCCTCTTTGCTTCCTGAAATCCCCACCTAAATTAGAATCTCTTTTTAAAGTACCCCATGGGATTCTAACATAGAGCCAGGGCTATGAGACATTGAGAAAACAAATGCAAAAATACTGTGATCACTAAATTTTTAAAAGCAAAGAAAAAAAATGGATAAGGATGGGATGCAGTAAATTTGAGAAGAGGTCATGTCTGCTCCTATGAATCTAATTAACATCTTCTTCATGCATGCTCTTTTTCACAGTAAGAAACCAAAATGGACTATCAAAGACTCCCCTAATTTGGGATCACTCAAGGTATGGTAGGTGCCTGGCTTGCATCAAAACCACAAGAGAATTTATTTAAAAAGCTTTTTGAATCAAAATCTCTAACAGAGGGGCCCAATAACTTAACAAACATCCACCTTAACAACCCCAATATGATTCTCATGTGGAAGCT
>NW_007727646.1:0-916 GCF_000696425.1 Galeopterus variegatus
ACTGATATTTCCACTTAGTTCTTCTTTATGCTTCCTTGTTCTTGTTTCCTATTGCAAATATTTTCCCTTATCTCCTTAAGGATGTCATCACAATTACTTTCAATTCTTAGCCCTTCTGTACTTCTGCTTCACACGATATATGCTATCAAGTGTCTCATCTTTCTTTCCTTTCTGGTTGTACTCTCCAGGCATCTTGTTACTTTGGCCTGTGAGCTCATGTCCCGAAAAGGCATTCAGCTCCTCCATCTTGTGACGTGATCTGCAGAAAGTCTGAAGGCCACACTCTGGTCTGGGTGGGTCCTGGTGAGTTTCAGGACACAGGAGGAGGGAGCAGAGAGGCCCAACCACCTCTGGATGGCTGTCTCTCCTATTCATTGCCACACCACCAGGCCACCTCTGGCTGGGCCTTCACCTTCTGACCCTCATGGTGGAGTAGCCCTGGGGGATGTGGTCTCCAGGTTGTAACTCACCTCTGGAGGTGTGGAGGGGGTGAGTGGGCAGGGAACAGGAAAGAGGTGGTGCACTCAAATAAGGGTTTGCAAGAAAGGTGTGTTTCCAAAGGATGTGAGTGGAGTGTAGGAACTACAAAGGATAGGGCAAGAGCCCTGGGCCATCAGTGGTAGAGCTTCACTACCCCCAGACCCAGTGTATTAGTCCATTTTGTGTTGCTATAACAGAAATACCTGAGACTGGGTAATTTATAAAGAACAGAGATTTATTTGGCTTATGGTTCTGGGACAGTTGCATCTGGCACAGGCCTCAGGCTGCTTCTACTCATGGCAGAAAGTGACAGGCAGCTGGTAGGTACAAGCAGATCACACGGCAAGAGGAAGCAAGAGAGAGAGAGAGAAGGTACCAGGGTCTTTTAAACAACCAGCTCTCACAAGAACTAATAGAGCAAGAACTCACTCATTAA
>NW_007727646.1:2322-3849 GCF_000696425.1 Galeopterus variegatus
TGTTATTTCACTGATGTTACCAGCCTCTATTGTTAAACTGTACTTAGCCATAACTCCACCTGTGTTCCTTTTCTGTAACTTTCTGGCCTGGAGTATAAATTCTGAGACAGAACCCCAGTTCAGGGTTAATTTCCTGAGGAGGAATGCCTCTCTCTTGAGGGTTCTGGGAAATTAACCCCTTCAGGGCTTCTCACTGCTCAGAAGAAATGGGCTTTGAGTAATCCTTTGCACCTCCATCACCCAGGGGCACAGAGGTGACAAAGAGAGTGCAACATTTCTGCATGATTTTGGGGGGGACAACACATCCAAACTCTATCACCCAGCAAGACCAGAGGTAGGTTCCAGAAGGAAGAGAAGTTGTGTGGACCCTACCACTTCTGGAGAATCAGTGGTCTCGCATTCATGGGCATGGCCAGCCTGTGTGACCCCACAGGGAGGTCCAGGCATACGGACACACTGAACTCCCTCTTTTCCCTCTCACTGTGGTCCTGCAGGACCTCCACATCTGCTGATCCAGCAGTCTGGAGCACTGGAGCCGGCTCACGCAGTCGAGGTGGGTGGGCCCCTGAGCGGATGGCAGGGAGAGGGAAGAGAGGGGTCTGGAGGGGAGAACTGAAGTATCTCAGCAAAGTGAGGTGTATTGGTCCATTTTTGTTGCTTATAAGAAAATACCTGAAACTAGGTGATTTATAAAGAAAAATGACATTTATTGCTTACAGTTTCTGAGGCTGGGAAGTCCAAAGTCCATGTGGTAGTGGTGACAGTGACCCACGTGTTGCTTTGCCTCCCAAAGATTTGTCACCCCTCTTCCCCTGGGTGATGGAGAAGCACAAAGGATTACTCAAAGCCCATCTCTTCCAAGCAGTGAGAGACCCTGAAGGGGTTAATTTCCCAGAACCCTCAAGAGAGAGGCATTCCTTCCCTAGAAATTAACCACAAACTGGGGTTCTCTTCCCACATTTATTCTCCAGAACAGGAAGTTACAGGAAAAGAGCATAGGTGGGGTTATGGCCAATTATAGGTTACAATAAAGGCTGGTAACAAGCAAAGTGAAATTCCATAATGCAATTTGCAAAAGGTTGAGTTGATCCACCAACAAAAGCTTGATCTTAGCAAACACTGTTTTTCCCTACAGCAATTTCCCTGGTATTTTCACATATCAGTCAAATAACTTGACTGTCCTTGAGCCAGCAACTTTGCTGTGTTACAGAGACTTTAGCCTTAGGAAAGTTTCCTGTCTTTTGCAAGGTTAACATTTCTATATGTAATTCCAAAAGGTTAGGCTAAACCTGAGACTACAGGGCTTTTGAAAATAGGCCTGAAATGTGAAATGTATTTGCTTTATAAATGTTAGTGCTCCCTACACCCAGGGGTCTCACATTACAAGATGGAGAGAGCAGAGAGAGAGACAGACTCTCCTCTCTGTTCTTTTAAAGCCCTCAGAACCACGCCCATGACCACCATTATCAATCCATTCACTACAGCACAGTCCTACAATCCAATCACCTCTTCAAGGCTCCACCTTTC
>NW_007727646.1:4140-5262 GCF_000696425.1 Galeopterus variegatus
TGTCTTTTGCAAGGTTAACATTTCTATATGTAATTCCAAAAGGTTAGGCTAAACCTGAGACAACAGGGCTTTTGAAAATAGGCCTGAAATGTGAAATGTATTTGCTTTATAAATGTTAGTGCTCCCTACACCCAGGGGTCTCACATTGCAAGATGGAGAGAGCAGAGAGAGAGATAGACTCTCCTCTCTGTTCTTTTAAAGCCTTCAGAACCACGCCCATGACCACCATTATCAATCCGTTCACTACAGCACAGTCCTACAATCCAATCACCTCTTCAAGGCTCCACCTTTCAATTACCATAATAGGGTTTCCCACCCTCTTTACAGTCACAGTGGGGGCTAAGTTTCTAATACATAAAACCTGGGGGACACGATAAGAGCTTCAGTGAGTTTGGGGGGACATAATTCAATCCACTATACGAGGAAACGCCCAGAGCCTTGGTCAGCCACGCTGTTTCCTCAACTCCAGCAGGGCTTGGCTGCCACCCTGGAAGTACCCAGAGGACTTTGGTGGCAGTGGTCTGGGCTGCTCCCACTGAGTTCCACCAAGAAAGGTTAGTAGAGAGTGAAATACAAAATGATTGAAGGAATCTCCTCCACCTTTCTAGGGTCCTCCACCCCAGTCTGCAGCCCTCACCTCCTCTCTGAGGTGCCTGAGATGGTGTCCAGCCTGCCCAGGGCTCTACAGCAGGCACTCGGGTTCCTTTCTAGAATCTGTGTTCTTCCTGGGTATGCAGTGTCCCCATGGTTGACTTGGGGGCAGGAGCTGCCACTCCTATGTTCTTCCTCCTGGCAGGACTGGAAGCCCCTGATGTTCTCTTTCTCAAGCTGGGCTCCAAGTAGAAAAGTGTTCATCTGACCATCAAGCCCTAAACAGAGCGTGAACATCGTTTTACATATATTCTTTTTATATTATGCATCACCACGGAGTTTTAATAGGAAAGATTATGATTAAATCACCTAAGAGGTAACAAGAATGACACATTAACTTATATGAAAACTGTGATGATCTGGACCAGTTCTGAAGCTTGCCACAGTGCAGATCTATTTCTCAAAAACTGGACTCATTTACATATACACTGTGGAATACTATCCAGCTGTTAACAGAAAAGAATGCAGTCC
>NW_007727646.1:5709-23021 GCF_000696425.1 Galeopterus variegatus
CCCATGGTTGACTTGGGGGCAGGAGCTGCCACTCCTATGTTCTTCCTCCTGGCAGGACTGGAAGCCCCTGATGTTCTCTTTCTCAAGCTGGGCTCCAAGTAGAAAAGTGTTCATCTGACCATCAAGCCCTAAACAGAGCGTGAACATCGTTTTACATATATTCTTTTTATATTATGCATCACCACGGAGTTTTAATAGGAAAGATTATGATTAAATCACCTAAGAGGTAACAAGAATGACACATTAACTTATATGAAAACTGTGATGATCTGGACCAGTTCTGAAGCTTGCCACAGTGCAGATCTATTTCTCAAAAACTGGACTCATTTACATATACACTGTGGAATACTATCCAGCTGTTAACAGAAAAGAATGCAGTCCTGCCATTTGCAGCACCATGGATGAACTTGGAGAAAATTATGTTAAGTGAACAAGCCAGCCACAGAAAGAGAAATGCCGCATGTCCTCCCTCCTGTGCGGAATCTACAAAAGTTGACCTCACAGAAGTAGAGAGTAGAACAGTGGTTACCAGAAGTTGGTAAGGGGCAGGGGGGAGACACCTGTCTCTACAGGTGGTCAATGGAAACAAAATCACAACCAGACAGGAGGAAAAGTTCCAGTGCTCTGTAGCACTGTAGGGTGACTACAGTTAGCAATAATTTATTTATTGTATAATTTCAGAAACTAGTACAGAGGATTTTGAGTGTTCCCAACACAAAGACACGACAAATATTTGAGGTGGTGGGTATGCTAATTACCCTGGTTTGATCATTGCACACTGTATGCATGTACCCAAATATCACCTTGTACCCCACAAATATAAGTTATGCATCAATTCAGAAAAAAATTAATTTTTTAAAAACTGGGTTCAGGGAGCAATTTATCAGATGCTCCAACCCATCAGTCTAACACCAAAATAGCAGAGAATTGTGACGTTCAAAGAGTGCGAGGATGGGCTTCCATGGCCTGTGCTGGGGCCAAGCGGTCGCTGCAGTGCAAGTGTCTGAGTACGGTGCGACCAAGGCTCTGTAGAGCCCAGCCCCGCCACAAGATGGTGCCCCTGGGTTGTGGCCCTGCTCCGGCTCCATTGGGGCCCTGCTAGGGGACACGATGGTGGCTTCCCAGACACTCCAATTTCCTGACCTCCTTTCTTTCCCCTCCCCAACCTGGGCAGTGCCATCCTCAGAAGCCTCAGCCCCCGACTTTCCTCCCAAACTCACCCTAAATCTCTCGCACACTGGGATGGTCCCCGCTCTCCCAAAGCCACTCCTCACATCCTCATTTTCTGCACCCTCTTCTCGGATCGTCCCCAGACTCTATCCAAATGGCAGACTTTTGAGGAATCTCTGGGGAGTAGAGGACAGAGCTGGGGAGTCTGTCAGCGTCAGGTGCAAGGCCCAGAAGGGACAACAGCTTCTTCCTTTGGCAATGATGACAGTCTCGCTGTCCCCAGAGCTGCTGTCAGTAAGACAGCCAAACCCACAGAACGTACAACACAAAAAGGGAGCCCTAATGTAAAACTGAGCTAATAGTAATGTGTCAGTACTGGTTCATAATCGTGACAAGTGCACCACACTAATGCAACGTGATAATAATGGGAGACAAGGGGTGGGAAGGGAACTATCTGTACTTGAAACCAAATTAAAGCTTCTCTAAAACTAAAACCTAAAACTGCTACAAAAAATGAATTCTGTTGCTTAGGGGAAAAAAATGAGATGATCAAAGAGACTCTCCCCAATGTCCGGGTGACCAGCAATGCCCCAGGGCTGGTGGTGAATGGCTGCACCAAACTAATTCACCTTCTCCCTTCTGAAGCCAATGAGATTTGCAACAAATCTCATTTTTGCAACAAATCTCATCCAGCGCCTCCAACCCGGCAGGGAGCCGGCGATGAGGACGTGATGCCGGCACCTGAAATTCCCCAGCGAGTTTCCATGTCCTCCATAGATGTTGTTCCTGCACAACAAAACAGTGAAAGAAACGCTTGTCTGTAATTTTGGATGTGTCTTGGTGAACCCGCCGTGGGTATTCTGGGGGTGTCTGCTGTTGGCTTTCATCTGTTGTACGTTGTGCCTGTAAAAACTGTCTCTTCAAACTATTGGAAATGTAAGGTCTGGTATAATATCAATTTTGAATTTTTAATGGTGTTCACAAAATTTTAAATAGCAGTGAGTCCTTAAGTTGATCAACAAACAATGTAACAGAAAAACGTGACTTTAGGAAAATGCAATGAAATTGACACAGAAGCTCTCAATCTGCACTTGCATGATTTAACTAAACTAAAATTTTAACTAAACTAAACTAAAAATTGAGAATTTTAGATTTTTGACGGGGGTGCTGTGTGATGCAGTAGGCACTGGATCAGGTTGGTGAAAAGAGTTTGGTTCTATGGTATCTGAATTTTTTGTCTTTTAAAATGAGAACATAAATAAATATACATGTTCAGATAAATATACTTTTTTAGAAAACCCTCAAAACAAGACATTCAAAAACTAGGAAGGGGAATGTTCAACAGTAGTCGTATAAATGTGGTGGTGGGTTATGTTTTTTATTTTGTTTTTGTTTTATGTAGAGGTAAAAACCACAGTTTCATTACGGCACAATTCATTTGGAGCTACACTGTTACATTTCAAGGACTGCCCAGTTTTGAGAGCTGTCGTGGTGCTTAGTATTTCCCTCCCATTCAATACTTGTTAATACTTGTTAACAGTATTGCTTGCTTAGTCCAGGCCTTCTGTATCATTCAAATGTATGCATAGGACTTGTGGGACTATTGCTTGCTTAAGCTGAGGTTCATGAACGTTCAAACCTTTGCTGGGGAAAGAAAGGAAAATTAATGAGCACACTTGCTATCATAGAGGGCTTCTTTAATCTCATGTGTAGTGATAGTTCACTTACTGGGTGTTTTTAGCATTACTTTGGCATTTTCTTGACTACACAGCATGGAGTCCGATGCTGCACTGTGAAATGGTGTCACCGTCTCCTTCTGATAATTGAGTGATCGCTCTAACAAGACATTAGCTTAGGGGCCGGCCTGGTGGCGCACTGCTACAGTGCACCTCTTGGGAAGCACGGCAGCGCTCCCGCCGAGGGTTCGGATCCCACATACAGACCGGCCGCTCACTGGCTGAGCAAGGTGCGGGCGCAGCACCGAGGGTTGCGATCCCGTTGCCGGTCCCGGTCCGGTACCGGCGCGACACTGAGGGTTGCGATCCGTTGCCAGTCACAAAAAAAAGAGACAAAAAGGAAAAAAAAAAAAAAAGACATTAGCTTAGCTTAAGAAAGTGTCATAGCTCATCAGCCCTATATGAGACACAGTTGCTTTTAACTCGCTCATCAAAAGGGAGAAGATTTCATTTGGTTCCAATAAATGAAGCATAGTGGTGATTGTCACAAGAATTCAGGGTGTTGTAGAAATGGCATGTCGTTGGTATTTTGGAAACAGAAAGGAAAAGCTACATAAGACAGTATGAAGTAATTAAATTCCTATGTCCATGGCCAAATCATTTAAAATTCTATATGCATCAGGCCCAAAAATAGATTGTGGCTGCCAAGATTCCTATTTTAATTGGAGATCTAAATAAGTAGAATTTATAAGTATTAAATTTCTTAATGAGCATATTTTGCAGTTTTATAAAAAGGGAAATATTGTTATACATTTACCAAATACACTTTCCCTATGTAGTGAAAAGGTTAATTTTGCTGAATGTTTTAAGTTGAAGATACTTCATGGATGTCATATCTATGAAGTGCCTTTGATGAGAGAGAAGGAACTGTTTTTAAAACGTTTAAGTAACAAAGGTAGGCTAATCTAGAGAACTAATAAGTTAACAAGTGTTGGCTTTTCAATTTGTACTGTAAGGTCCTTATGCTTTCAGTTCTACCAGTTTCTTAAGTAAAGAATTTAGATATTTTTCTATACCCTTTTTTAATGATGCATAGTTCAGGTTAATTAATATTTCGGGACATCGACCATGTATTATATGTTAGAAGCCTAGTAACTTTTCATTTTGACATTCTTGTGATTTCACCTGCTGTATTCTTCAAGCAATAGAATTCTGATGAGTTTCAGTAGATAGATGGGGAGAGAGAGAGAGAATAGATGGACAGATTAGTAAATAAAGTGCGCCTGGACAGAGCTACTTTGTTAACACAGTAGTTCTTTATGTTTAAATACATTTACATTTTTGAAATCTTAACACAAAGTAATGTTTGTAACGTGCTGACAGCAGAGACCACGTCAGCTGTCCTGGTTCCTGGACACACAGCAGAACAGAAGTCCCAGACTTCTTGCAGGTGGGCCTGACTGTGTGGTTGGGCTCTAGACCACGGAGTGTGCATGAGATGTACTAGGAAGGGTTTCCAGGTGCACCCAGGTGCCACCTGTGACAGGCCAGGGTCACGGCTCAGTCTGTAACTAGCACTGAGGTTCAGTAGGTAGCTGAGCTCAGAGGCTCTGTCTCTGAGAGGAGGGCTAGTCAGGTGAGGTGAGGCTGTGCTGCAGAAACAACCCCAAAGCTCAGTGGCCCAGGTGACACGGGGTCATTTCCTGTCTGACACAGGTCAGTGGGATCTGCTCCGCGGTCACTCAGACCCGACACTCCTCAGGGGTCCTCCTGGAGCCCACAGCCTTGACAGTCACCACAGCAGGGGAAGAGGCCACCAATGGGTTAGGCTTCAGCGGGAAGTGACACCAGCCACTCTGTCCTCAGCCCACTGTCCAGGACCTCCCTGAAAGGGGGCAGGTGGATGCAGGAAAGCTGAAGACGGTTTGCTGACCAGAGTCAGGAGCGTCATTAGCCTTTGGGGACGGTCAGGGTCTCCCTGGCAGGTCCCCCTGCGCGGCCTCAGCCCCTCACACACCTGCTGGTCCCCACAGTGACCACAGAGCCAGGCTCGGGAGCCCCCTGGTGGCCGTCCTGTGGCATGGCATGTTCTGCCAGTCCCTATTCCCTGGAGACTCAGCCCCACCCCAGCCAGGTGGGCTCCTGGGCAGGTGAGCTCTGTGGGCAGTGCCCCCTGATGGGAATGCATGCCTACTCCTCTCCTCCAAGCCAACCTGGCTCATGGTCAAGTCACTTGGTGGGGAGGCCTGACCCAAGGCCCATCTGGGCAGAGTCCCTTAATGTGGCCCTGCCCCCCCACTGGCCCCTGCATTAGTAAACTACCCCACTCACCTGTGTGATGCCTGTCTCCCTGCAGATGCGGGGCCTCTCTCCTTAGAAGTGTCCCAGAGAAAACCTGAGGGTGGGGTCACATCAGGTGAGTCCTAGATGGACCTGGGGCACATGCCACAGATGTGCCCTTTACAGGCACAAGAGGAGGAAGCATCTTGTGCTGACGTCGGAGCTCTCATGCTACACTTGAGGTCCCGTCCATAGCTACTGTCACAGCCATGCCTCAACATCCTGGTCCCCTCCGACCCCCTCAGATGAGGCACAAGCTGTTTCATTGCAATATCCTGGGGCCGGCCTCTAAAGCGTGCCTGAGTGTTCCCCACGTGTGGGCGCTGATTAACTCTCAAGAAGAAAGCACATCCTGGGGCAGATACCCACGAGGTCAGGAGAAAGGCTTTCCTCCACTCTCCCTGCGGTGTGGCTAAGCCGTTCCTGATGATCTCCGTGTCCAGCCTTATTTAATAAATGATCAGTAAGAATTCTCTTCTACGTGAATTTTACAGTGAAGACTTGATTCACGCTCATCCATAGCAAATTTCCCCAGTGTGTGGCTTCTGTCACTCTGAGTTTTCTCTCACGGCCATTAGGACTCCCAAGTGCAACTCTCCTCAGTAAAATTTCACAGTTTCTGTTTGGGAAGATGGAAAAGTCCTGGAGATGGATGGTGGTGATGGCTGCGTTGGATCGAGCAGGACTGAGCTCATGTCGGGGCCTAAAACCACATGGGCTGTAAAGATCATAAAAGGGCACTGGTTTTTTTCTTAGCAAGCATTTCTCTGATTTGCCTCTTTTCCCAGGGTTATTTGATACTTTGAACCTTGGTTATGGGGCAAGATGACATTGTTTTCATGAATGTACCATTGTTTTCCAGTCAGCCTGAAGCTGCTACTTGCCACATGTCACACTCTCCAGACCCTGAGAAACCGTCAGTAGAGCTGTGCTGATCCCACCCTCCACTGGGACCCTGAGATGACAGCAAGGACAGGAGCAGAAGCCACACGGAGCCTTTGCGAGACCTCGTACCTGACACGCAGGTGTGGACCCCTCGCTGCTCCCGTGCCCCTCCTCCTGCTTCTCACTTCCCACGTTCCATCCCTCAACCCCCTCTTTCAAAACCCCTCAGTAAACCTGAGTCTCTGAGATGGCTTTGGCCTGTCCAACCTCATTCAGGTGCACCAGAGAGGTGGGTTAGCCTAGTGTCTGTCCTCAGGTCACCGGGACTCCTGAACAAAGCTGACTCCCGTTTTCATCAACACATGACTTCTGGGTTTTTTTGTTTCTCTCTGGGGCAGGCAGCCGGACTTAAGTTCAGTAACAGATTTGGGGGAGTCTCAGTCAGCAGCTGAGTGCCCTGGGGTAACTGATTTTGGCGTGACAAGCCAGGGTTTTCGTTTGGGGCAGGCAGCCGGACCTGTGCTCAACAACAGCTGCACAGAAATGTCAACGTAGTTAATGCCGCTGAGTTGCTCACTTAAAAATGGTTAAAATGGCAAATTTTATGTTATGCATATTTTACCACAATAAGAAAACAGTGAATAAAATTTGCCATACTTGGGCCAGCCTGGTGGTGCACTGGAGAGTGCGCCGCTTGGGAGCACGGCGGCGCTCCCACCGAGGGTTCAGATCCCATGTGGAGACCGGTTCCTGCTCACTGGCTGAGCGCGGTGCGGGCACAACACCGAGGGTTGCGATCCCATTACTGGTCAGTAAAAAAGACAAAAAGGAAAAAAAAAATTTGCCATCCTCAAAAAACTTCAATGATGATTTACAAAAGAATTTCGTAAAAAAAAAAACCCACAATATTTTCCAAACCAAAAGAGAATAAAAAGTACAATGGAAAACATTGCCAATCCAATGGATGACAGGAAAGGGTGGGGCAGGGGGGTGACCAAAAAAATACACAAAATAGACAGTAAAAAGAGGTCCAAATATATCAAAATTCACAGTAAATGAGTGGGTTGAGCTTGCTTTTTCGAACAGAGATTTTCATATAGAGTTTAAATAGCTAAGTACACATCTAAAACAAAACCACACGGAGAGCGTGGTAGTCACCTCAGGCTGCCACCACCAAAGGCCCTAAACAGGGCTTACGTTGCAGACATGCGCTTTTCACACTTGTGCAGGCTGCAAGTCCACAATCAGGCATGAGCACGGCCCAGGTCTTGGTGAGGGCCCTCTTGCTGGCCTGCAGCAGTCTGCTTCTGTATCATCACACGCCCAAGAGAGAAAGAGCTCCGGTCTCTTCCACTCCCTATAAGGACACTGATTCCGTCATGGGGACCTGTATTAGTCCATTTATGTTGCTTACAACAAAAACTTGGAACTGGGTAATTTATAAAGAAAACAAAATTGATTGCTTACAGTGTCTGAGGCTGGGAAGTCCAAAGTCCATCTGGTGGTGGTGACAGTGACCCAGGGGTCTCACACTGCAAGATGGTGGAAGCAGAGAGAGACAGACAGACAGACTCTCCTCTTCTTTTAAAGTCCTCAGAACCATGCCCCTGACCACCATTTTTAATCCATTCAGTACTGCAATCTAATCACCTCTTCAAGGCTCCACCTTTCAATTACCATAATAGGATTTCCCACCCTCTTTACAGTCACAGTGGAGGCTAAGTTCCTAATACATAAAACTTGGGGGACAGAATTCAAGCTTTTTGTGGGGAACATAATTCAATCCACTACAGGGCCCCACCCTCAGGACCTCATCTAAAACTACCTCCCTCCCAAAGCCCCGCTTCCAAACACCATCACATTGGAGGCTGGGGCTTTTCTTCTAGGACCTAAAAGAATATTCATCGTGGCACTGTTCACATTGCAAAAATCTAACACTAACCCAAATAAATATCTATGAATGAGAACAGGATTGAAGAGTATGGAATATTCACATAATGGGCTTTTTTATTTTAATATTTACTTGCACATATTTGTGGAGTACAGTGTGTTGTTTCAATGCGTGCATATGCTGCACCATGATTCACTTAGCATAGACAGCATAGGTTTTTAATTGGCACTCAGAATGAATAAACCAAGACCCACAACGATATGGATGAATCTTAATAAAATAGAGAGTGAAAAAATAAGTCACGGAAGATTGTATATGCCATGAAACCCTTTTCATAAAGTTAAGAACTACTGAAACCAAAAGTACACATTTTAGGAATACTTACAGGTTTAATAAAACTGTATGAAAAGTAAGGCTGAGAAATGTCACTCTGGGGCTTAGATGAGAGAGAGGGGTGCAGGGCCCAGGGGAGCCCCTGCTTGCTGCAGGCTGTTGTGAAGATCCTAGTTCTGATGTGGGTGATGGGTGTGTGAGTGCCTACTACATTAAAAATAACAAATTAAAGAGCTACATAAGTAAATTTTTTTTAAAAAAGTGCACCCAGCATGGTCCCAAGAATAATGATCTGTCCAATCCTTCACACCTGAGATCCATGTAAAGAAAACAAAATTGTGATCAGAACAGACAAGATTCCTCCAAACCAATAAGAACAAAAAAAAAAAAATCTGATAGAAAAATGGAGTAAGAACAGACAATTGATGAAAGAGCAACAATAAACATCCTGTAGACGTATGAGAAGACGACCGACCTCATGAGTAATCGAGGAAATGCCAATTAAAACAGGTGAGCTGTGCTGCGGCCCTACTGGAGAGGCGAGAATTGACAAGTCTGCCAGGTCCCAGTGTGAGTGAGGAGGTGGGGAAATGGAACTCTCTCACACCGCTGGTGACAATGTAAATCTGCCAGTGCTTTGAAGAAAGACACTGCTGACAAGGCAGCAGCCCAGCTCTTCCGGAGGCTGTGAAGCAGCCCCCGTGTGGTTCCCCTCCTCCCTAGCAGAACTGTTTCACCTGGGCACACGGGTGCCCACGATGCACACCTCTTTCCTGAGCTCCCTGGAAGCTCACTCTACCCATGTGCCTAAGTTCTGGACAACACAGTGTAAGCACATGTCTCGTGCCAGCTTCTGAGAACCATCCCAACGAGATCCCACAATGTCCCTTTCAGCCCCTTCAGCCTGTTGCCTGTGCTACAGCTGAGACCTGGATGGGGCAGCTTGAACGAGGAGAGCGAGACTCTCTCTGAGGAGCAACCAGCAGGAGGGACCCATGTCCTCGGCAGCCTGGGGTGGGCCACCAGCCTGGACCCCCCACCCAGACTTGCCTGGGAGAGAGAAAGGAACAACTACGTTGCTTTAACACCACTGTTGTCTTTGTCCATTCGTGCAGCTGGGACAAAAGACCACAGACTGGGCAATTCATGAACAATCAAAGTTTACTTCTCACATTTCTGGAGGCTGGAAGTCCAAGATCAAGGCGCCAGCAGGTTGCGTGGCTGGTGAGGGCTGCTCTCTGCTTCCACAATGGTGCCTCCCAGCTGCATCCTCTGGAGGGGACGGACACTGTGTCCTCACACGGTGGAAGGGATAAAAGGGCAAATGCCCTCCCTCATCCTTTTATTGGGGCACTTCATTCCACTCGTGATGGCAAAGCCCTTCTGACTCAGCCACCTCCCAAAGGCCACCCCCCTCAATACTGTTGCACTGGGACCAAGTCATATCATGAATTTTGGAGGTGACGCATTCAAACCACAGCAGCCATCTTGGCCTTCATTTTTCTCTTCTTGGGGAAGTTGAACAAGTCCACAGTCAGCAGGATGCTAACACATCTTCCTCAGCAACCGCAGGGCTGAGGAGAGGCACAGGAGCCATCCGAAGGAAATCGCATCTTGTCACCATGCAGGGAGTGTCTCTGGGTGTCCACGGCAACGCCCCTGCTCAGCAGCCCAGTCCTGCCGACCTCCCAGGCCACTTCTCCCTTCTGCACACCTGTCTTCTCACAGTGTCTGCTGTCAACTGACTGAATTGTGTTCCCCAAATTCATGTATTAGAAGCTTAACCTCCACTGTAACTGTTGAGGGTGAGGAATTCTTTTATGGTAATTGAAAGGTGGGGCCTTGAAGAGGTGATCAGATTGTAGGACCATGCAGTAGTGAATGGATCAGTAATATTAGAAGCTTAACCTCCACTGTAACTGTTGAGGGTGAGGAATTCTTTTATGGTAATTGAAACGTGGGGCCTTGAAGAGGTGATCAGATTGTAGGACCATGCAGTAGTGAATGGATCAGTAACGGTGGTCAGGGGCGTGGTTCTGAGGACTTTAAAAGAAGAGCACATGAGAGGTTAGTCTCTCTCTGCTCTGCCATTTCTGCCACCTGAGACCCCTGAGTCACTGTCGCCACCACCAAGACACTCACCAGATGTGTTCCCTGCACTGTGGACTTCCCAGCCTCCAAAACTGCAAGCAATAAATTTTGTTTTCTTTATAAACTACCCAGTTCCAAGTATTTTGTTAAAAGCAACAGAAAAGGACTAGTCCAGTGTCCTTCCCCTTCCTTCCTGACCCACCTCCTGAACCTCTGCCCTCGGCCCTCAGCTCCCCAGAGCAGCCCTGGGAGGACTCACTCTGCTTCCAGGGCACTCCTGCCTGCTAACAGAGCTTCAGGTTTCTGTCCCCTCATCCTCAGGCTGAGCCCCTTGGGGGCATATGCCCTCCCTCACATCCTCTGATTTTTCCTTTTAGTCTCTGGCTGGATGGCAGTCACATTGTGTTTGCAACAAACCAAGCCACACGTTTCAGCCACGAGCAGTGATGTGACTGCAGTCTGCCTTCCCCCTCAGCCAGCCACCATTAGCAGAGAGCGCTCCCAAGGAGGCAGAGGGACCGGCTGACCGTCCTAAACTGGGCAATGAGTGTGATGCCTTTTTCCTTCTGGGGTTATCAGTGACTGGATCTCCATTATTTTCCTGCACAAAATGAATCTGATCATGTGAAGTTCTACACATTACTTAAGATGAGTTATGGGTTCAATTATGCTAAATTGGGTTTTTATTATTATGAGGCTATTTCCTGCAGAAAGTGTGAATGTGCTTTGGGGTGGATGATGAAGGGTCAGATGTTTGAATGTGTTTTAATCTTTTTGAGTAACCGAACTTATACCTGTGGTATGGTTACACTGACTTGTCCTCCCCACGAGCATGTGAGGGTGGGCCTGACCCCACCCCCACCCCCACCCCCACTGCTCCAGGTGGACAGAGGGGAACGTGCTCAGTCCCTCTCTCTTCAGTGAAGGGTAGTGGGTGAGCTTTGGCCAGAGCTGGCCCGGTGCCAAGTGGCACTACAGAACTTTCCAAGGACTCAGGAGTTGCTTGGGCTGTGCTGTTAGAATCACCTAGGAAGAAAAATAATATGGGGCTGGAGATTCAGTTCTCTCTGCAGGTTCAACTGAACATGTCTTTGTGGATTTAAATATGTGCTAGCATTATGTAGAAAAGATTGGCAATAGAATTGATCATGATGATGGCTTTTAGGTGGCCAAAGGCAAATTGTGAGTTCATGGTTTTTGATGAAGGTGAACTTGGGCCAAGTTTTGGAGTATTTTCAAAGCCACACGGGAGCCTCCTGGGTCATGTCAGAGGGAGGGTGGGCTCCCATCAACTGCAGGTGCAGCACCCACTAGACCCTCCCCATGTGCCCCACCGGACTTTTGAGCAAGAGGAACCCACACAAGCAGGCTGATGTTCGTGCTGCCTGCTGTGCTATGAGTAATGAAGTCTTTTGTCTCAGACCCTGGAGTCTCGTGTCTTCTGCCTGTGTCTGTGACATTGTGGCAACTTACCTGATGATGGCCCGCAAGCATGGCAAAGGTAATCCCAGACCCAACCAGCCATGGTAACCCCATTCCCCACTGCCAGCAAAAGGTACAGAGGTTGTCCTGGGAACCAGTTCTGGACTTTAGGACCTGAAGGGACACATGCTGGGGACTTCCAAGAAAGATTTTCCTATCGATAGGAAGGACACTTACAAGGAGGGGCCTGGTCCCATTCCTTCCTGCTTTTACTTTAGGACCTGAAGGGACACATGCTGGGGACTTCCAAGAAAGATTTTCCTATCGATAGGAGGGAGACTTACAAGGAGGGGCCTGGTCCCATTCCTTCCTGCTTTTGGATGCTGTTTTTGAGATGACATGAAGCTTAGTGCTGTTGTGACCCTTGGGATGACTCAGGGTGACATCACCAACCCACCTAAATGGCAAATAAAGATGTACAGCCTGGGTCCTCCAGGACATGGCCAAACTGCTGAAGTGACCCTGGAAGGGCTCACCTCAAACGTCTCACTGAGTGAGATGGCAAATGCCCTTGTGCCTACCATGTGTTCTTCACACTTAGAAAGGAGCTAACTTGAGCTTATTGAGAGAAGGTTATCAGGCCAGGACTTTCTTGGAATATGATAAACATGCCTGAATTCCCAGGTGATGGTGGGGCTGGGGCAGGAGCAAGCCCTGATGTTCAGCAAGGCCAGGCTCCACGACCTGAGATGTGTCTGGGCCAGAGACACACAGGGCAGGCTTTGGTTAGCGCCTCAGATCTTAGCAAGGCACAGCCCCCTAGGCATCTGGAAGTGGGGGTCTCTCTCCCAGGACAGCTCAAGTTGGGAGAAGGGCAGATCTCACTCCGAGGCACTGGCATGAATCATTATCCATGACAGTGGCTGGTGTGTCCAGAGATGGGGGTTTCCTTCTCTGACCCTTGATCGACTCTTGTCCACAGAGGCCTGGGGGAGGACGGTGCAGGAAGGCAGCATCTAACCTTGCCTGGGAGGAGGGGGCTGCCAGGGCAGAAAGGCCCCTGATGAGGTCATAGGTGGGCTAAGTCCACGGGAGGGGGCACAGCCCCTGGAAACCAGCCCTTTCTCAGGACATGATCTGCGCTGCCCAGTTCCTCTCCCACCAGACGGTTCCGAGGAGTCTCTTCACACACTGTCTTCGCTCTCCTTTCCACGCTTCCACACGCTCAGATGGAGCTTCCATCCCACAGTCTGTGGAAACTGTTCACAACACGTCACCAGTGGCCTTGTGGTTGACCCAGTGGGCGTTCTAGTCCACACCCTACTCAGCACTGCACCCCATCCTCCCTCTGAGCCACCCACTCCTCTCTCCCCCAGGCCCTTTTGGCCTCCTTTGTTGGTGGGCTTCCCACCACGCTTTATGCTCTCAGTTGCACGACACACCAGCTGTCCTACCTCCTGACTGCTGCACCTGTGGGTCTCAGCGTCAAGGTCGGCTCCCCCAGGGCCCACCCTGACCACCCACCTGAGGCCTCCCTGCCCCTCGCAGGCCCTAACTCCCCTCAGCCTGGCTCCCATGTGCACAGGGACGGTCACTGCCTGGGTTAAGCATCAGGCCCCAGCCCAGGGCTGGCACGAAGCAGATGCTCCATGAGGACTGGTGAGCTGATGAGTGAATTAATGCGAGGACAAGGGGACCAGCTACCCGGCTTCTCTGTTGCACCTGGCCACCTCAGTAAGCTAGGCAAGAGCAATCTGGAATGTGGCCGGGCCCCCACCCTGTCCCCAAGGGAGACCCCAGAAGACAGAAACCTCAGACCACAAGCCTGACAAAGGTCCCTTGCTTCCCAGCCCAGCGATGGACAAAGCCAAGCTCCACATTATGGAAAGAGTGGGAACCAGGCACAGGCCACTCAGGCAGGGAGGCGCAGTCTTGACATCTGTTCAGATGCTCTCGAGACAGAGGGGCAAATAGGCCACTACACCAGGTTAGGAGAGGTGGAGCCAGGGTCCCTGGCCCTTTTGGCAAGAGGGACAGCCAGGACTTGGGCCACCACTGTGGGACACTGCTGGAGAGGGAGAGGAGGAAGGCACTGACCAGCACTGAGGAGCATGGTCACCCCAGGGAATAGTTCCCCAGAACAGGTGGAGAGGAGCTAGGGAGTGTATAGGGCACAGTGCCTGGGGGGGTCTTTGTGCCCAGGGCCCTCTTCTCTGCCCTGAGAGTAAACTAAGGTAGGCTGGTGAGTCCCACTTCTGACACCAGACAGGAGGGTCCTCATAGGCAGAGCTGACCCCATGGCAAAGCTGCCCATCACTGCCTCCCCAGACCAGAGGGCCAGCAAGGGGCTCCACCAGGAAGACTCATGAGAAGCCCAGAACCTAAAAGACCTCACCTGCCCACATCATCCTTCAGGCCATCCCCATCTGTTTCTGTGGGACTTTCCAGTGAGATACCCAGAACCGGCAGGGACTGAGGTTTTGTCACCATTCAGGAGAGCCAACCAGGACAGCATGGGGTGGGCACTGGCTTCAGCAGGAGAAGAAAACTGGCTCCAGCCCTGGAAACCCAGAATAGGAGCTGCCCATCGGGCCCTGCCCCACCGGATGGCTGCGACTCCTGCAGCCCCTCACTCTCCACACCCCACCCATGGCCTTTCCAGAACCACTCCTCCCCCACCCTCCCTTCCTCCCCCACACACACCACTCCCCTACCCCACAGACCCTCCATTTCCCAACACAGCCAATTCATAATGCATGCACAGCCCAGGGAAGGGCCGGTTAGCTCTACTCCCCATGCCAGTTCCCCACAGCCCATGTGGGGTGCTCACAGAGGTGCTACTGAGGGCATCATCAGAGGTGGGGCTGAGGCGCAGGTTTGGAAGGCAGGGGATGCTGGCCACACCTGACAGGGACAGGATTATAGCCACAAGGTAGTCCCTGTGAACCTGAGAACAGCGGTCCACAAGATCTGTTGCATGGAAGGCAGGCAACTCCCAAAGACCAGATCCCAGGAAGCAGCCAGCTGGGTGGCCAGTGGGCCCAGAGCTGGGTGTGGGGGTGGAGGTGCTACCTGCTTGTGGGGCTCTGTCACCTGCCAGCCATGCCCTGAACTGCTGGTGTCAGGAGGGGGGTTCAGGTTGAACTCACAGTGCCCAGCCAGCTCTATGCCCTTCTGGAAGTAGTTATAGGTACAGCCAGCAAAACCTTGCCGCCTTTGGGCCATAGGGATGGTGGTCCTTGCTTCAGGGGAGCTGAAGACCAATGCCGTGAGCATGTGCATCCCATGCCTGGGGCTCCACAATGCTACATGTGCCACCTGAGGAGATCACCATCACCCAACCATAGGGTAATGTATCCTCAAACAGCCATTTCAACAGCCTCATAAAGGGCCCCTCCGCACATGCTACAGAGACCCTCCTGGGCCTGGTGAATCCACAGGGTCACATCACAGACACAGGGGCTCAGATGGAGATCAGGTGAGAGGACGCCTGCAGATGGGCTTCAGTGCAGTGTGCTGCCTGGGCCAGGGCACTACCTGCCCCACAGGTGTCTGGGGCAGGGCCAGGCTGGGGTGACGTAAGGGCCGGGTTCCATGCTCCTAGCCTTGGGCTACATCAGCTTGGGAGAAAAGCTGGCACCTGATCCTATCTGACTTTGGCTGTCCTGGACTGGAGGAGCCTACAGGCAGAGGGGCTCCCATGGAGGGGACAACCAGGGGTGTGGGGGCATTTCCAGGCCTGGGAGAGATGGGGTGTGTATGTGTGTGCGTGCGTGCGTGCATGCGTGTGTGTGTGGGATGGGGATCGAGGTATCCCAGGAAGAGCAGAGTTGGGGTTATGGTACCTCTAGAGGTGGGAACATAGACACCAGAGCAGAGGGGTTGTCTCTGGAACACGTGCATGGGTGGTCCTCCTGAGAGCCCCTGGGGAAGAGCCCCGGGAAGTGAACAGGCCCACCTCACCAGCACCCCTTACTCAGACGATACCCACTCAGTTTCCCTTTCCACACCCCTCCACGCCACCCCCCGCCCAGCTGTTAAAGACAGGGAGGCAGGAAACAGGCAGAGCAGTGCGGCTTTGGATACAAAACTGTAAACAAGTCTTTAAAATGACAGAGGCCTCCTTGGCCCCAAACTCTGAGGCAGAGTCCCCAAGAAGAGAGCAGATTTCCACTCACACTGGCCTCCCTTCCCACCCGGGCGCCCAGCAGACAAGGGCCAGGCCACCTCCAATCGGGCCCAGGCCTCACGCACTGGGGAGGGCTGGTGGAGCGGAAGCGGAGGGTCCATGGTCCGAGGGATTCCTGAGATGAAGAAGCGGCTGCGGGCCCCCCCAGGCACTGGCACTCACCGCACCTGCCCCCGAGGGGAGGGGAGCCCGCCCCCATCCCCATCCCATGCAAACCGTGTGCCCGGCAGGCCCCCCCATCTCTGCGCCCCGGGGGCATCCCCAGGGGCCGTGCGGGCCCTGTCACGTGTCCAGGACGTCGCGCGTGGGCGAGGGGCCACGGGGGCGCCCCGGAGGGCCGTGCAGCGGGGGTGGCTGGGACACAGAGTTGCGCTGCGGTCCTGGCGGCTGCAGCTCCAGCGCGAGCGTGGGCGGCGGGAAGTCGCGCACCTGGCGGCGGTACTCGAGGAAGGTGCAGGCCTTGGTGGCGAGCGCCACCACGTTCTTGCCGACGAAAATGGCCGAGACGCGGCTGTCGCGAAAGAGCGCCATGTTGGCGGCGCGCGCCAGCACGGCCACCACGTTGACCGTGGCGAGGCTGAGCACCGGGTAGAGCATCATCTTCTGCGGCGCGATGTGCTCGCCCTGCATGCTGACCTCGCTGAGCGCCACGCACGGCAGCACCAGCAGCAGCATGTAGCAGTAGAAGAAGGTGAGGCCCTCGGCCCACAGCGGCAGCCCGGTGCGCGGCGGCTCCCACAGGTTGGCCTGCATGTCCAGCAGGTCCAGCAGGTCGAGCGCCACCCAGAAAAGGCGGCCGCGCAGGTCCTCGCGCTTGCGGAAGGTGCGCACGTACTCCATGCGGTCGAGGGCCACCAGCAGCAGGAAGAGGCCGGGCACGCACACCGACAGCAGCAGCGTCAGCGCCTTGCGCGCCACCGGGTCGGCCGCGCCGCGCCGCGCCGCCTTGTAGTTCTGGAAGATGAAGTAGAGCTTGATCTCCAGCACGAAGACGTAGAGGAACCAGAGGATCATGGCGTAGCCGCGCTTGGCCGTGCGCACCTCGGCGCCCACCCACACGGCCACGTAGCGCAGCACCAGCAGGAAGCACACGTCGCCCACCAGCACGATGATGCACACGCCGATCTTGCGCGGACCCTGGTTCTGCTCCACCAGGTAGGCGTCCATGACGGCCATGCTGCCCATGATCACCAGCGTGGTCAGGCACACGTGGCGCCGGTCCGGGGGTGGCAGCACCATGGTCGGCCGCCGGGGCCCGGCCTGGGGGCGCGCGCGGGGCCCCACTCGAGGAGGGACGAGGCCCTGGAGCGGCCTG
>NW_007727646.1:24021-29026 GCF_000696425.1 Galeopterus variegatus
TTGCCGCCGGCCCGAGGCCGCTAACGCTGGGAAGCCGGGCGCCCTGTCTCGCGGACGGCGCCGCGCTGGGCAGGGGCCTGGCGTGCTCCCTCGGCTCCCAGGGATGCCCGGGCCCCCATCCGGGAGGCAGGGCTCGGGGCAGCTTTTCTAACCCGGGACTGAGAGTCATCCAGGTCCTGATGAATCGACCCTAAAAGCCTCTCCACGGCCCCCTGCCCCTGCCTTGCAGCCACCACTCTTTCACCTCCCGGCCCGGGCACATTCAGCCTCCCCCTCCCGTCGACCCTCCAGGGCAGGGCGGACCATTCTCCGGCCTGCTGCCCCGTGGCTCCCCACTGCCTGGGGCCCAGGTCCTCTGGTCCTGGCCGCATCTCCTGCCATCCCCACTCCCCCCTGCTCTGCACCAGCACCTCCGCACTGCTTGCGCCTGTGCACTGGGGGGCCCTTGCCGCTGGCTCTACTCCACCTGCAGTCTCAGGCAGCTGGCCCACCGTGGGCTCCTTGGGCTTCCACTGCCCCCTGCACCTGTCTCTCACACACCTGGCACACGGCTGTACTGGCTGGAGTTTTGCACCAGGCTGTGGGTCCCCACACCTGTGCCTGATCACAGCCAGTGACGATGGAGGCCCGCAGGCCCTCACACACACCCCCAAAGTCACTCACAGGCTCACTCCCAGCCAGGCCCCTCCCCTCTACAGCACCCCAGGCCTGGGGGCTCAGTTTACTGCCCTGTCTAGACAAAGACATAAAATTTAATGTCACCCATGACGGTCGGGCACTCAGCTTGCCCCTGGCAGCACCACAGGCCCCACTGATTGGGGAAGGCCTCTAACTCTGCTTCCCACCCTTGGTCTCGCCCCAGCCGCTGCCCCCACCCAGCACCACCTCCCAGAGGTCCCCACAGCCACACACAGGACCCCCAACCACTCGGAGCTGCACACCTGGAGTAGAGGGCTCCATGGAGGATCATCAGCCCATGCCCCGCCTCCAAGGTTCCATGAGCTCCTGCTCCCCACTGACACACCCCATTTTTACACCCACTGGGTGGACACACCTGACCCAGGAAGCCCACTCCGGGCCCACCTGGGTCTCCTCTGGCTGCAGCCGGGCCTGGGAATTTCCTTCCTCTCAGCACTCGGCCAGGACAAATAGCCAGAGAGCCGCTGCACTGCTGGCCTTTTCCTCCCCGTCCTCCCGGCCCATCCTCTCCACGAGGGTCTCCCTCGCTGGCTCACTTTCTTGCCAAACCCGGGCTGAGGGCTGAGAGGCGATGGGACAGACCCCATCCTCAAGGGGAGCCCCTGCCCCAGGAAGCCAGAGCCCCCAGGCCTGGCCACCCCTCCCCCACACCCTGCCCAGGCCTCTCTCCCTAGAGACCTGGACCCAGGCCCACCTATCCTAGGTCTCCTGTGCCCAGCCTGAGTGTCACCCCTCATGTGCCCCTCCCCATGCCCCATTGCTCAGGCCTGGCACAGACTCTGGGGCCTCCAGGCCCCTCATCGCCCGCCCCTCTCCCGCGCCTCGCATGGGCCCCCCACTTCCTTCTCACAGAGGAGACTGAGGGTCAGAGCGCAAAGGGACACCCAGGTTCCCACTGCTGGGAAGGAGTAGAGCTGGGCTCGCACCAGATCTGCTCACACAGAGGCCCTGCACAGTAGCTGGGTTTGCACCAAGACCTGACCTGCGGCCCTCCTGGGCCCCAGGGGACAGACAGGCATACGCTGGAGTGGTGGGAAGCAAGGACAGCAGGTGCCCCCATGGGTGGTCCATGAAAGGTGCGCATTGGTGAGGACTGGGGTGGCTGGCTGGGGGACACACTGTCTCTTTCACTTGAGGACGTGCTGTCAGGACCCCGAAGCTACTTCTGTGCCCAGGAAGGGGCCCCACATCCAACAGGTGGCTCATCTCCCCCAGGGACGCCTCCACAGGCCCCTCTGCCTCAAGGGCCAAAGGGGGCTGGGGAGAAAGGCCACTCCAGCTGCAGCTCCCAGGGCCTGGGGGGAGGAGGCAGCACCAGTGACAACCCCCCACCCCACCCAGGCCTACCCTATGAGGTCGAGAGGCAGAGGAGGAGCAGGCTGGGACTGAGTCCCTTCCACCCACGTTGCAGACCAGCTCCCAGGGCCTGGGGGGAGGAGGCAGCACCAGTGACAACCCCCCACCCCACCCAGGCCCACCCTATGAGGTCGAGAGGCAGAGGAGGAGCAGGCTGGGACTGAGTCCCTTCCACCCACGTTGCAGACCTCTGTGGCCTCCCTCCCTCCCTGCCACCCTCCAATTTCAGGGAGGGGCTGCCCCCAGGCCACCCTGCCCTCCCCCACCTCACCCAGGCACATACTCAAAGAACCCAACCCTCGGCCTGGAACTTTGGGCACGCCTGCATCAGTGCGTCCCCAAAACCTGCGAACAGATTACATTACATGGCACAGGCACTGCATATGTCGTTAAGGTGGATTCTCTAGGTGGACCCAGTGTCATCACAGGGGTCCTAATGACAGGGAGGCAGGAGGGTCAGAGTCAGAGAGAGATGTGAAGATGGAGGAAAGGCCTTGGGCCAAAGGAAGCAGGAAGCCTCTAGAAGCTGGAAAAGGTAAGAGAACAGATTCTGCCCTAGAGCCTCTAGAAGGAGCCTGTCTTGATTTTAGCCCAGCGAGACCTCTGTCCTACAGAACTGAATGATAGTAAGTCCACGTTGCTTTAAGTCACGACGTGTGTGGCCATTTGTTACAGCAGCAGTAGGAAACTGATGCGATTGCTGACCTAAAACCATCCTTTCTGCAGACAGACAGCAGGGAGAGAGCTTGCCGTGGCAGGCTGCAGAAGGAAACAGTCTGAAGGAGGCACGTCCACGAAGAAAGTAATCCCAGATGCAAGGCGGCCAGAGCGGAGGAAGTGGCCTGCGTGTGAGGAAATCCAAATGAGCAGGGACCACGTGCACGGTAAAGAACATGTGTACAAATGACAAGGTTTTAGAAAATGCGAGATCAACACACAAGCCAACAGCGGCAGATAAGGCAGGAGCAAGACAAGAGAGTTAGGGTTCGAGTTAGACTAAGCCCGGTAGTTCCGGAAGCACGTGTGACTTCCAGGGTGAGCTCTGCAGGGATCTCAACAGAACCAACGGCTCCCAGACCTGTAGAAAGAAACAGATGGAATAGAAATAATGAGAAGAAGACAAGATAGCGGACAGAAAGAACAGAACAGCTAGAAAAACTGCAGAACTTTTAAAAGATGGAAGATTCAAGCATGAATATGTCGGTAGTTACATTAAATGTAAGCAAACTAAGTGTTCTCATTCGAAAGACCAAGATGATCAGTCTGACTCTTAAAAAGTCAAAATAGATACTGTTTACAAGGGACCCGTCCACATCATGAGAATAAGGGGGGGAAACATAGAAAAAGGTATCTCACACAAATGCACTTCCCAAAATGACAGCATGTAGAACTGCTGCAGTTGTCAGGTGCGACCGTGGTGCTGTGCTGCCACAGGACACTGCTCCTGTCCTTGAGAGGTGTGAGGTGTGCAGGGTGAATTGTTATGGTGCCTGTAGTTTACTTTCGAATGGTCCAGAATAAAATGTATATTTTTCCACACACACATCGGTAAAGATAAATCAAATGTAGCAAGATAGTAAGAGCTACTGAATCGAGGTGAAGGATTTATGTGTGTTCATTACGTTACTCGCTCACGTTTCCTGGGTCCCCGTTTTGGGTGGGATGGAGTAGGCTCAGTTGACTCTGTCTCTCCCACTGAGTGCAGCTATAAAGACGGGACAGAAAGCATGAAGCATTTGTGGATTCTGAAAAGCAAACAGTAACAGACAGATACAGAGACAGGCGAGCATTTGAAGGCCCACAAAAGTGACAGTGAGTTTCCAGTTTTTCCTCCCATTTCCCCCGGTGCAGACTCAACACAGTCTGAAAGGCAGAAATGGGACCAGGATGTGGACAGAGAAAATTCCAGAAGCCCTATAGTTCTGGCTCAGGGAACAGGAAAGAAAGGGGTCCCTAATGCTCACAGAGTAGGGAGGAAGTTAGGGTTTGAGGGGATGGCTTAGTTTGTTCAGTTTTTTGGTGGTGGTAGTAGTTTTGCTTTTCTCTGTTCTCTAATGCCCCAGGCCCTAAGCCATCCCATCGTGGCTCTGGCCAAGGCCATTGGGGTTCACAAGCACCTAAAACACTGAGAGGAACCTTCCTTCCCTTAGTCACAGGAAACGTGGTCCCCAGAGAACCAGAAAGCACCTGACAGGTTGTGGAGAGAGAGGAAATCCAGAGAGGAACCCCATGAAGTTGTTTGTGACTTCTGGGCTCAAACACAAGCTGCATGCAGGAGTCTGATCCTAATTGTCATCTCAAAGACTGAGAACCAAAGGACAGGACAGACCACGGACCACACTGGGCACTGGGTAGTACACACACCAGACAGATCCAAGGAGCACTGTAAAGCTTTGAAAACAAAACTGACATTGAAACTGTGACCCACAGAAGGCTATTTGGTACTTGTGCCCTGAACCTAGCTGGGTTGATTTCATGCTAAAGCAAAAAGTCAGCACTCTCTGTGGCATTTAGACAAGACCAGAGTCTCATAACAAAATGTCTCAATGTGCAGGGTACAATCTAAAATTACTCTACATATGAAGAACCAGGAAAATCTAACCCGCAAGAGAAAAAAATCAACAGCCACCAATGCCAAGATAACACAAAATCCTCCAACAAAAAGTTAGCAAATACAGGGCCGGCCCGGTGGCGCACTGGATAGTGCGCCGCTTGGGAAGCGCGGCGGCGCTCCCGTCCGAGGGTTCGGATCCCACATACAGACCGGCTCCCGCTCACTGGCTGAGCGAGGCTCGGGAGCAACACCGAGGCTTGCGATCCCGTTGCCGGTCCCCGGTCCGGTGCGGGGGCAACACTGAGGGTTGCGATCCGTTGCCGGACACGGAAAAAAGACAAAAGACAAAAAAAACCAGCACATACAAAACTACCCAGAGAAGCAAAAATAAAAAAG
>NW_007727646.1:29196-44117 GCF_000696425.1 Galeopterus variegatus
AAAAAAAAAAAAAAAAAAAAAAAAAAAAAAAAAAAAAAAAAAGTTAGCAAATAGAATGAAGCAACATTAAAAAAAAAAAAAAAAAAGAACCCACAAGTACCACACAACCAAATGGAAGTTATCCCAGGAGTGCAGGGCTGGTCCAGTATGTGAAACCATGTCAGCATGATCCACCACATTAACAGTCTAAAGAAGAAAACCATGAAGTCATCTCAATTGAGACAGACAAAGCATTTGGCAGAATTCAGCATCCATCCATGATAAACACTGTCAGCAAACCAGAAATCAAAGGGAACTTACTCATCAAATAAAGGGACTCTGCAAAAAGCAACCACAAAACAAACATCCACAAAACCTTACATCTAACACGTACTTAATGATGAAGGGCTGAATGCTTTGCTCTGAGATCAGGAACGAGGCAGAGATGTCCATTCTGTTCGCTCCCGTCCAATGTCACACTGGCAGTCGCAGCCAAGATGGCAAGACAGAAAAACAAATACGAGATGTGCAGATTGGAAGGGAAGAATGAAAATATCCCCATTCATAGATGACATGAAAGTCTGTGTAGAAAATTCCAAGAATTCTATGAAAGAAAAGTCTGATACTAATAAATGTTTAGCAAAGTTGCAGAAAACAAGAGCAAAACACAAAATTCAATCCTGTTTCTGTATACCAGCAGTGAACAGCTGAAACCAAAACTTTAAAAGCAATGCTATTTGTAATAGTTTGGTATTAAATTCTTAAGTGTTAAAACTAAATACTTTTAGGGGCTGGCCCGTGGCTTACTTGGGAGAGTGCGGTGCTGATAACACCAAGGCCACGGGTCACACGCTTGCCGACACTTGCTATTATCAGTGTTTTGAGGATAGCCATCCTAGTGGGGCGAAGTGGCATGCACTGTGGTTATGATTTGCGTTTCCCTGGCAGCTAATGATGCCGGGCATCTGTTCACGTGCCTATTGGCCATTTGTATATCTTCTCTGGAGAAATGTCTGTTCAACTCCTTTGCTCATTTTTCCATTGGGTTATTTGTCCTTTTACTGTTCAGCTGTAAGAGTTCTTCATACGTTCTGTGTACAAGTCTCTTAGCAGATATGTAATTTGCAGATATTTTCTTCTGTGGTTGTCTTCTCAGCGTTTTTGATGGTGTCTTATGAAACACAGAAACTTCTGATTTTAATTACGTCCAATTTACCTCCCTTCTGTTTTGTTGTTTGTGCTTTTGGTGTCATATCTGAGAAGGTTTTGCCTAACCCAAGTTCATGAAGGTTTTCTCCTCTACTTTCTTCTAGAAGTTTTAAAGTTTTAGGTTTTACATTTAGGTCTATGGTCCATTTTGAGTTAAACTTTACGTATGTGGTAAGGAAGGGATCTTTTGTGGGTTAAATCACAGTTCCAAAGAAGATATGTTAAAGTTCAAACCTTAGAACCTAAGAATGTAAATGGAATTATTTTCTGAGCTTCATTTTTGGAGTGTTTATTGCTAGTGCATAGAAATACAATGGAATTTTGCATTTTGATCTTAAATTTTGCTTAATGTATTAGTTCCAATATTTTTTAGCACATTTCTCAGGATTTTTTTTTTTTTTTTTAAAGATGACCGGTAAGGGGATCTTAACCCTTGACTTGGTATTGTCAGCACCACACTCACCCAGTGAGCAAACCGGCCATCCCTATATGGGATCCAAACCTGTGGCCTTGATGTTATCAGCACCGCACTCTCCTGAGTGAGCCACGGGCCGGCCCTTCTCAGGATTTTCTATATACAAAATCATGTCATCTGCAAACAGAGATACTTTTACTTCTTCCTTTCCAACCTGGATGTTTTTCATATATTTTTCTGGCCTAATTGCATTGGCTAGAACCTCTGATATGATGTTGAATAGAAATGTTCAGAGTAGACATCCTTGTCTTGTTCCTGACCTTAAAGGGAAGCATCCAGTCTTTTACCATTAAGTACGATTGTGTGTGTAGCTGTGGGGTTTTGGTAGTTTCCTTTTATCAGGTTGAGGAAGTTCCCTCTTATTCCTAATTTGTGGAGTGTGGTTTTAATTTTTTACTAAGGAGCAAAGACAATTCAACAGAGGACAGATAGTCTTTTCATTTAACTGGACATTCATGCGCAAAAAGAAATCTAGGGCCGGCCTGTGGCTCACTCGGGAGAGTGCGGTGCTGATAACACCAAGGCCACAGGTTCAGATCCCATATAGGGATGGCCGGTTAGCTCACTGGGTGAGCGTGGTGCTGACAACACCAAGTCAAGGGTTAAGATCCCCTTAACAGTCATCTTCAAAAAAAAGAAGAAATCTAGACCTCATTCCTTATACAAAAATTAACTCAAAATGCATCATCAATCTAAATGTAAAATATAAAGCTATAAAACTTTTAACTTTGATACCAAAACCAGACTTGGACAAGAAATGGAAATTATGGGCCAATATCACTCATGAAGATAGAGACAAAAATCCTAGATAAAAACATCAACAAATTAATCCCAGCAACATACTAAAAGAATAATACATCTGCATGCATTTGGGTCCAACCCAGGAGTCAAGGTTCGCTTAACTAACATTTGAAGTCAATCCATGTTTCTCTTTCGCTGGGGCTGAGCTCCTGGCCAGCACTCGGGTGTTGGGGGAAGGGGTGGTATGTTAGTTTCCTGTGGCCGCCGTAGCAAAGTACTGTAGACTGGAGGGCTTAAACCAACAGAAATGTATTCTCTCACAGTTCTGGAGGCCCGAAGTCCAAAATCAAGGTGTGGGCAGGGCCACGCTCCCTCCTGAGGCTCTAGGGGAGGATCCGTCCTGCCTCTTCCAGCTTCTGTGGCTCCAGGTGCTCCTTGGCTGGCTCTTCACATGACCTTCTCTGTGGGTCTGTCTCTGTGGGTCTCTGTCTTCCTCTGCTCCCTGTCTCTGTCTCTCTCCTATAAGGACACTTGTCATTGAATTTAAGGTCCACTCACTAATCCAGGATAATCTCTCCATCTCAAGATCCTTTACTTAATCACATCTGTAAAGATCTTTTTTGCACATAAGGCCACATTCACATGTCCTGGGAGTAGGACATGGACACATACTTTAGAGGTGACCATTCAGCCCAGGACAGCTGCTCTGGTGTGTCCAGGGCCAAGCTTTTCAGCTGGCTCTTTTGTCTTCTTCCTGTTGCCTGAGTCTTTCCCCTTCCCTTTCTTTGGGGCTGCATGGACAGATGGTGGGACTCGGAATAGGATGGACAGTGGAGTTCCAAACACAGCAAGGGGGAAGGCAAGAATGACCCTGTGAATTCCGCGTCAGCTCGTGGTTAAACAGTAGATAGACAGGTAGATAATGGATGTAGAAACAGACACAGGATGCGTGCTCAGCGACATGGCCTAAAAATGACAGCACCCCAGCAGAAGTGAGCACACTCGGCACCCAGAGCCTGGTTTCTAACTGATATTCTCCAGGACTCCATCAAGAAATGACTGGCTTGGGTACTGAACAAAAAAGTAGAGGATGAGCCTCAAATATCTTGTGGCTCCTTCTCTATTGCTTATAACAGAACACCTGAAACTGGGCACCTTACAAAGAAATAGGATGTATTACTTATAGTTCCGGGGGCTGGGAAAGCCACAGTTCAGGGAATGCATCTGGTGAGGACCCTGTTCTTGGTGGTGGCTCTATAGCAATGCAGGGTGTCACATGGCAAATGGCCTGAGCCAGAGAGAGCCAAGCTTGTTGGCTGCTCTCCTTATAAAGCCATCAGAACCACCCCCTTTACTCCATCCATGGATCAATCCGTTCACGAGGGGGCTCACAATCCATTCACAGTCCTCACAACCTAATCGCCTCTTCAAGGCCCCACCTTTCAAATGCCATAACAGGATTCCCCACCCTCTTAGTACTGTCACAGTGGGGATTATTAAGCTTTTCATACATGGAACTTTGGGGAACACATTCAACCCATAGCACAAGATAAGCAACCACCTACAGAATTGTGAGTGATGCCCTAGCCCGTCCAAGGCCAAAGGACGGACATGGAGACACGAGGTACAGCGAAGCGAGACTTTAATTACAGCCTTGCAGCGTTCAGGTGTCTGACAGGCAGGCACATGGGAAGGGGCTGGAAGAAGCAATTTATTTCTTAGTGTGCAGGTCCCTGCCCCAGCCTCCTCATTGGCTGAGAGTACTATGGGGTGCACAACCTTCCTGGACGGTGCCTAAAATTTGTTACCCCTTTGCAAGGAATTCCTTTGTCTGGGGGTTCAGGACAAGCCTGTGAAAAAGGCCTAAGCCCTGTGAAGGGAGAAACACCAGGGAATGAAGAAAACAATGGGTGCTAGTAACTAAGTACCATCTCAAGGAGAGCCTTATCTGTTCAGAGACCCTCCAGGAAAATGAAGAAAACGAAAGGGGCTAGGAACTAATGGCCATCTCAATAAAACACCCTCTGATAAGTCATTTCTGAAAGTGAATCGCTTAGATTATTTTCTTACAGAATGACAGGAGCCAGCTTGAGGCACTCCAGGGGTTGCATCAGGGACCACCTGAGCATCGTGACCCTCTGATAAGTCATTTCTGAAAGTGAATCGCTTAGATTATTTTCTTACAGAATGACAGGACCCAGCTTGAGGCACTCCAGGGGTTGCATCAGGGACCACCTGAGCATCGTGATAGATAACCAGGGCAGTGGACGGCAGCCCTTTGAGTGGAACTGACCCCGTGAGTCCATGCTGCCATAAGTACGTGCATGGAGGAGGGAAGTCTCGCCACTCGGTAGGATTTCACTGACACAGCTAGAAGGGAAGATGGGGCTGGCTATCTGGCAACTGGCGTAGTCATCTCTGAATCTGGTAAGAGTCACCGATGGATGCTAAAGCTGGCAGGTGAAAGTTTATTAGGAACAGGATACTGACATTGTATTAAAGTATCTCCCCACAAAATGCTCAGTCATTATGAATTAGATGACAAGTACAACATACTTTTTTTTTTTGGTGGTGGCTGGTGGGGATCCAAACCCTTGACCTTGGTGTCATCAGCACCACAATCTACCAAGTGAGCTAACCAGCCAGCCCCAACATACTTTTTAATTAACTGTGGAGGAACCCACAGATGCCATTCTGACCAAGTAATAAAACTGAACAGCACCCACAGCAGGGAGGTCAGCACTCCGGCTCCCAAGAGGAGGTGACGCACCGCCCAGAATGCACCGACCATGGGGACAGCAGACAAACTCGATTCTGCTGAGTGGCTGTGAAAGTCAAGGAAAGACTGAGGGGCTGTTGCAGATGGAAAGACACTGGTGCAATGTGACCAGTAGGAGCACACACGAGCCAGGGTGAATCAGGGACCAGGAGGGACATCATTGGGATGGGGACATTTGGACGGCGTCTGTGGATTAGACAAGGCCATGGGATCAGAGGTAATTTCCTGATGTTTAAGGTCATTACACGAGCCAGGGTGAATCAGGGACCAGGAGGGACATCATTGGGATGGGGACATTTGGACGGGGTCTGTGGATTAGACAAGGCCATGGGATCAGAGGTAATTTCCTGATGTTTAAGGTCATCCTGTGATTTACTTTGGGAGTATTCTCTGAGGTGTTAAGGGTAATAGGCATCGTGTCCACAACTTAATTCTCAAATGGTGCAGAAGTCGTGTGCATACGTGAATATATACGAATAGATATGTATTACATACGTGTTATACATGTATACGCATCACATCTGTGCGTAGAGGGAGAGAGGATGTTAAGGTAAAATGTCAACAACTGCACAGTCTGGGTGAAAGCATAGGGAGCTACCCTACCTCTGCAGTTTTTTTATTTAAAATGATTTTTTAAATGAAAAGTTTTAAAAAATCAATAAATGTAATTCTTCATTTTAACAGATTAAAGGAAAAAATATGATCATATCAATAGATGCAGAAAAGACATTTAATAGAATTCAGTAGCTGTTCATGACTTATTAAAAAAGAACTCTCAGGAGACCAAGAATGGAANCAAAAAAAAAGAAACAACATTAAAAAAAAAAAAAAAAAAGAACCCACAAGTACCACACAACCAAATGGAAGTTATCCCAGGAGTGCAGGGCTGGTCCAGTATGTGAAACCATGTCAGCATGATCCACCACATTAACAGTCTAAAGAAGAAAACCATGAAGTCATCTCAATTGAGACAGACAAAGCATTTGGCAGAATTCAGCATCCATCCATGATAAACACTGTCAGCAAACCAGAAATCAAAGGGAACTTACTCATCAAATAAAGGGACTCTGCAAAAAGCAACCACAAAACAAACATCCACAAAACCTTACATCTAACACGTACTTAATGATGAAGGGCTGAATGCTTTGCTCTGAGATCAGGAACGAGGCAGAGATGTCCATTCTGTTCGCTCCCGTCCAATGTCACACTGGCAGTCGCAGCCAAGATGGCAAGACAGAAAAACAAATACGAGATGTGCAGATTGGAAGGGAAGAATGAAAATATCCCCATTCATAGATGACATGAAAGTCTGTGTAGAAAATTCCAAGAATTCTATGAAAGAAAAGTCTGATACTAATAAATGTTTAGCAAAGTTGCAGAAAACAAGAGCAAAACACAAAATTCAATCCTGTTTCTGTATACCAGCAGTGAACAGCTGAAACCAAAACTTTAAAAGCAATGCTATTTGTAATAGTTTGGTATTAAATTCTTAAGTGTTAAAACTAAATACTTTTAGGGGCTGGCCCGTGGCTTACTTGGGAGAGTGCGGTGCTGATAACACCAAGGCCACGGGTTCAGATCCCTATATAGGGATGGCTGGTTAGCTCACTTGGGAGAGCATGGTGCTGACAACACCAAGTCAAGAGTTAAGACCCCCTTACCGGTCATCTTTAAAAAAAAAAATTAAATACTTTGGTGTTAATCTAACAAGCCATGTACAAAAAAACAATTAAATACTTTGGTGTTAATCTAACAAGCCATGTACAAGTTTGTATGCTGAAAACTACAAAATACTGATGAAAGAAATCAAAGATGGCTAAATAAATGGAGAGAGACATACTATGTTCATGAATGGGAAGGTTCAACGTAGTTAAGATGTCAGTTCTCCCCAAAATGACCTACAGATTTAATGCAATTCCAATCCAAATCCCTGCAAGGAATTTTGTAGATATAGACAAGCTTATTCTAAAATTTATATACAAATGTAAAAGAACTAGAATAGCCAAACAATTCTGAAAAAGAAGAAAAAAATATGGAGGAGTCTCACTAACCAATTTTAAGACTTACATAAAGCTAAGATAATCAAGATGTATTGGCAAAGGGACTAGCACAGAAATCAATGGATCAAGAGAGAATCCAGAAATAAACCCACACAAATATGGCCAGCTGATTTTTTAAAAGCCTTAGTGAGACATAATTCACACACTATACAATGTACCCACTTGGAGTGCACAATTCAATGGGCTTTAGTATATTCACACATGTCAATCAACTTTAGAACATTTTCACAAATGTTCCAAGAAGAAGCCCCAGACCCATTAGTGGTCACTCTTCATTTCTCCCCGATTTCCCCAACCCCAGGCAACCACTAATCTACTCTTTGTCTCTACAGATTTGCCTTTTCTGGACATTTCATACAAATGGAATCACACCATGTGTATGGTCTTTTGTGACCACATTTTCTTTTACTAAACAGGATGTGTTCAGGTTTCATCAATGTTATATTATTCCTTTATTCTTTTTTATTGCCAAATATTGTTATTTTATCATCCATTCATCAGCTCTTGGACATTTGGGTTGTTTCCACTTTTTGGCTGTTATGAATAATGCTGCTATGGACACTTGTGTACAAAATTGAACGTGGACCTATGTGTTCATTTGTTTTAGGTTTATACCTAGCAGTGGAGTTGCTGGGTCTTATGGTATCTCCACGTTTAACAATTTGGGGAACTGCCACCTGTTTTTCAGACCATTTTACATTCCCAACAGCAACGTATGAGTGTTCATTTCTTCACACGCTCGCCGACACTTGCTATTATCAGTGTTTTGAGGATAGCCATCCTAGTGGGGCAAAGTGGCATGCACTGTGGTTATGATTTGCGTTTCCCTGGCAGCTAATGATGCCGGGCATCTGTTCACGTGCCTATTGGCCATTTGTATATCTTCTCTGGAGAAATGTCTGTTCAACTCCTTTGCTCATTTTTCCATTGGGTTATTTGTCCTTTTACTGTTCAGCTGTAAGAGTTCTTCATACGTTCTGTGTACAAGTCTCTTAGCAGATATGTAATTTGCAGATATTTTCTTCTGTGGTTGTCTTCTCAGCGTTTTTGATGGTGTCTTATGAAACACAGAAACTTCTGATTTTAATTACGTCCAATTTACCTCCCTTCTGTTTTGTTGTTTGTGCTTTTGGTGTCATATCTGAGAAGGTTTTGCCTAACCCAAGTTCATGAAGGTTTTCTCCTCTACTTTCTTCTAGAAGTTTTAAAGTTTTAGGTTTTACATTTAGGTCTATGGTCCATTTTGAGTTAAACTTTACGTATGTGGTAAGGAAGGGATCTTTTGTGGGTTAAATCACAGTTCCAAAGAAGATATGTTAAAGTTCAAACCTTAGAACCTAAGAATGTAAATGGAATTATTTTCTGAGCTTCATTTTTGGAGTGTTTATTGCTAGTGCATAGAAATACAATGGAATTTTGCATTTTGATCTTAAATTTTGCTTAATGTATTAGTTCCAATATTTTTTAGCACATTTCTCAGGATTTTTTTTTTTTTTTTTAAAGATGACCGGTAAGGGGATCTTAACCCTTGACTTGGTATTGTCAGCACCACACTCACCCAGTGAGCAAACCGGCCATCCCTATATGGGATCCAAACCTGTGGCCTTGATGTTATCAGCACCGCACTCTCCTGAGTGAGCCACGGGCCGGCCCTTCTCAGGATTTTCTATATACAAAATCATGTCATCTGCAAACAGAGATACTTTTACTTCTTCCTTTCCAACCTGGATGTTTTTCATATATTTTTCTGGCCTAATTGCATTGGCTAGAACCTCTGATATGATGTTGAATAGAAATGTTCAGAGTAGACATCCTTGTCTTGTTCCTGACCTTAAAGGGAAGCATCCAGTCTTTTACCATTAAGTACGATTGTGTGTGTAGCTGTGGGGTTTTGGTAGTTTCCTTTTATCAGGTTGAGGAAGTTCCCTCTTATTCCTAATTTGTGGAGTGTGGTTTTAATTTTTTACTAAGGAGCAAAGACAATTCAACAGAGGACAGATAGTCTTTTCATTTAACTGGACATTCATGCGCAAAAAGAAATCTAGGGCCGGCCTGTGGCTCACTCGGGAGAGTGCGGTGCTGATAACACCAAGGCCACAGGTTCAGATCCCATATAGGGATGGCCGGTTAGCTCACTGGGTGAGCGTGGTGCTGACAACACCAAGTCAAGGGTTAAGATCCCCTTAACAGTCATCTTCAAAAAAAAGAAGAAATCTAGACCTCATTCCTTATACAAAAATTAACTCAAAATGCATCATCAATCTAAATGTAAAATATAAAGCTATAAAACTTTTAACTTTGATACCAAAACCAGACTTGGACAAGAAATGGAAATTATGGGCCAATATCACTCATGAAGATAGAGACAAAAATCCTAGATAAAAACATCAACAAATTAATCCCAGCAACATACTAAAAGAATAATACATCTGCATGCATTTGGGTCCAACCCAGGAGTCAAGGTTCGCTTAACTAACATTTGAAGTCAATCCATGTTTCTCTTTCGCTGGGGCTGAGCTCCTGGCCAGCACTCGGGTGTTGGGGGAAGGGGTGGTATGTTAGTTTCCTGTGGCCGCCGTAGCAAAGTACTGTAGACTGGAGGGCTTAAACCAACAGAAATGTATTCTCTCACAGTTCTGGAGGCCCGAAGTCCAAAATCAAGGTGTGGGCAGGGCCACGCTCCCTCCTGAGGCTCTAGGGGAGGATCCGTCCTGCCTCTTCCAGCTTCTGTGGCTCCAGGTGCTCCTTGGCTGGCTCTTCACATGACCTTCTCTGTGGGTCTGTCTCTGTGGGTCTCTGTCTTCCTCTGCTCCCTGTCTCTGTCTCTCTCCTATAAGGACACTTGTCATTGAATTTAAGGTCCACTCACTAATCCAGGATAATCTCTCCATCTCAAGATCCTTTACTTAATCACATCTGTAAAGATCTTTTTTGCACATAAGGCCACATTCACATGTCCTGGGAGTAGGACATGGACACATACTTTAGAGGTGACCATTCAGCCCAGGACAGCTGCTCTGGTGTGTCCAGGGCCAAGCTTTTCAGCTGGCTCTTTTGTCTTCTTCCTGTTGCCTGAGTCTTTCCCCTTCCCTTTCTTTGGGGCTGCATGGACAGATGGTGGGACTCGGAATAGGATGGACAGTGGAGTTCCAAACACAGCAAGGGGGAAGGCAAGAATGACCCTGTGAATTCCGCGTCAGCTCGTGGTTAAACAGTAGATAGACAGGTAGATAATGGATGTAGAAACAGACACAGGATGCGTGCTCAGCGACATGGCCTAAAAATGACAGCACCCCAGCAGAAGTGAGCACACTCGGCACCCAGAGCCTGGTTTCTAACTGATATTCTCCAGGACTCCATCAAGAAATGACTGGCTTGGGTACTGAACAAAAAAGTAGAGGATGAGCCTCAAATATCTTGTGGCTCCTTCTCTATTGCTTATAACAGAACACCTGAAACTGGGCACCTTACAAAGAAATAGGATGTATTACTTATAGTTCCGGGGGCTGGGAAAGCCACAGTTCAGGGAATGCATCTGGTGAGGACCCTGTTCTTGGTGGTGGCTCTATAGCAATGCAGGGTGTCACATGGCAAATGGCCTGAGCCAGAGAGAGCCAAGCTTGTTGGCTGCTCTCCTTATAAAGCCATCAGAACCACCCCCTTTACTCCATCCATGGATCAATCCGTTCACGAGGGGGCTCACAATCCATTCACAGTCCTCACAACCTAATCGCCTCTTCAAGGCCCCACCTTTCAAATGCCATAACAGGATTCCCCACCCTCTTAGTACTGTCACAGTGGGGATTATTAAGCTTTTCATACATGGAACTTTGGGGAACACATTCAACCCATAGCACAAGATAAGCAACCACCTACAGAATTGTGAGTGATGCCCTAGCCCGTCCAAGGCCAAAGGACGGACATGGAGACACGAGGTACAGCGAAGCGAGACTTTAATTACAGCCTTGCAGCGTTCAGGTGTCTGACAGGCAGGCACATGGGAAGGGGCTGGAAGAAGCAATTTATTTCTTAGTGTGCAGGTCCCTGCCCCAGCCTCCTCATTGGCTGAGAGTACTATGGGGTGCACAACCTTCCTGGACGGTGCCTAAAATTTGTTACCCCTTTGCAAGGAATTCCTTTGTCTGGGGGTTCAGGACAAGCCTGTGAAAAAGGCCTAAGCCCTGTGAAGGGAGAAACACCAGGGAATGAAGAAAACAATGGGTGCTAGTAACTAAGTACCATCTCAAGGAGAGCCTTATCTGTTCAGAGACCCTCCAGGAAAATGAAGAAAACGAAAGGGGCTAGGAACTAATGGCCATCTCAATAAAACACCCTCTGATAAGTCATTTCTGAAAGTGAATCGCTTAGATTATTTTCTTACAGAATGACAGGACCCAGCTTGAGGCACTCCAGGGGTTGCATCAGGGACCACCTGAGCATCGTGGTAGATAACCAGGGCAGTGGACGGCAGCCCTTTGAGTGGAACTGACCCCGTGAGTCCATGCTGCCATAAGTACGTGCATGGAGGAGGGAAGTCTCGCCACTCGGTAGGATTTCACTGACACAGCTAGAAGGGAAGATGGGGCTGGCTATCTGGCAACTGGCGTAGTCATCTCTGAATCTGGTAAGAGTCACCGATGGATGCTAAAGCTGGCAGGTGAAAGTTTATTAGGAACAGGATACTGACATTGTATTAAAGTATCTCCCCACAAAATGCTCAGTCATTATGAATTAGATGACAAGTACAACATACTTTTTTTTTTTGGTGGTGGCTGGTGGGGATCCAAACCCTTGACCTTGGTGTCATCAGCACCACAATCTACCAAGTGAGCTAACCAGCCAGCCCCAACATACTTTTTAATTAACTGTGGAGGAACCCACAGATGCCATTCTGACCAAGTAATAAAACTGAACAGCACCCACAGCAGGGAGGTCAGCACTCCGGCTCCCAAGAGGAGGTGACGCACCGCCCAGAATGCACCGACCATGGGGACAGCAGACAAACTCGATTCTGCTGAGTGGCTGTGAAAGTCAAGGAAAGACTGAGGGGCTGTTGCAGATGGAAAGACACTGGTGCAATGTGACCAGTAGGAGCACACACGAGCCAGGGTGAATCAGGGACCAGGAGGGACATCATTGGGATGGGGACATTTGGACGGCGTCTGTGGATTAGACAAGGCCATGGGATCAGAGGTAATTTCCTGATGTTTAAGGTCATTCTGTGATTTACTTTGGGAGTATTCTCTGAGGTGTTAAGGGTAATAGGCATCGTGTCCACAACTTAATTCTCAAATGGTGCAGAAGTCGTGTGCATACGTGAATATATACGAATAGATATGTATTACATACGTGTTATACATATGTATACGCATCACATCTGTGCGTAGAGGGAGAGAGGATGTTAAGGTAAAATGTCAACAACTGCACAGTCTGGGTGAAGNGATGCCATTCTGACCAAGTAATAAAACTGAACAGCACCCACAGCAGGGAGGTCAGCACTCCGGCTCCCAAGAGGAGGTGACGCACCACCCAGAATGCACCGACCATGGGGACAGCAGACAAACTCGATTCTGCTGAGTGGCTGTGAAAGTCAAGGAAAGACTGAGGGGCTGTTGCAGATGGAAAGACACTGGTGCAATGTGACCAGTAGGAGCACACACGAGCCAGGGTGAATCAGGGACCAGGAGGGACATCATTGGGATGGGGACATTTGGACGGCGTCTGTGGATTAGACAAGGCCATGGGATCAGAGGTAATTTCCTGATGTTTAAGGTCATTCTGTGATTTACTTTGGGAGTATTCTCTGAGGTGTTAAGGGTAATAGGCATCGTGTCCACAACTTAATTCTCAAATGGTGCAGAAGTCGTGTGCATACGTGAATATATACGAATAGATATGTATTACATACGTGTTATACATATGTATACGCATCACATCTGTGCGTAGAGGGAGAGAGGATGTTAAGGTAAAATGTCAACAACTGCACAGTCTGGGTGAAGGCATAGGGAGCTACCCTACCTCTGCAGTTTTTTTATTTAAAATGATTTTTTAAATGAAAAGTTTTAAAAAATCAATAAATGTAATTCTTCATTTTAACAGATTAAAGGAAAAAATATGATCATATCAATAGATGCAGAAAAGACATTTAATAGAATTCAGTAGCTGTTCATGACTTATTAAAAAAGAACTCTCAGGAGACCAAGAATGGAAGAGAATTTTCTTTAATGTGATAAAATGCATCTGCAAGAATCCTGTGAAAATAGCACTCTCAGTAATGAAGATCCGGAACATTCTCTTAAAGCCAGAAACAGAGAGAGATGTCCGGGGGGCTCCGTGTCCACTGGAGGCACCGTGAGATCTCGGTGCTTCTCGCAGGAGGCAGGGAAGAGAAAGGAAAGGGATAAGAACTGGAGATAGAAATAATGAAACTGTCATTAGTTTTTGCAGGTGAGGTCATTGTGTACTTAGAAAAGACTTTTCTAAAAAACTCGAGATAATATTTTAGAATTAATAAGTGAGTTTAGCAGATTGTCCATAACAGGACAATATGAAGAAATCAATTGTGTTTCTACAATTTTCAACAGTTAGAAAATGAAATGTAGGGCCGGCCAGGTGGCGCACTGCTACAGTGCGCCGCTTGGGAGCGCTACGGCGCTCCCGCCGAGGGTTCGGATCCCACTTACAGACCGGTTCCCGCTCACTGGCTGAGCGAGGGGCGGGCGCAGCACGGAGGGTTGCGATCCCGTTGCCGGTCCCGGTCGGTAGGGCACGACACTTAGGGTTGCGGTCCGTTGCCGGACACAAAAAAGACAAAAAGGGAAAAAAAAGAAAATGAAATGTAAATGTGTACATATTACTATTTACAATACTTCAAAAAAAAATCAAATACCGAGAAATAAATCTAGTAAGTGTAGTACCTCTATCCAAGAGCCCATAGAGCATCCATGACACCTAACTAAATGGAGAAATGGGTTCGCACGTCGGAAGAATCGATACTACAAAGATATCGATCCCGTGTAATCCCAAATAAAATCCCAGCAGTCTTTTCCCTAATATTTGGCAAACCGATCCTAGAACGTCTGCGGAGACGCAAAGGGCCAGGGGGCATCTGTCACTCCTGCAGCAGGACAGCGCGACAGGCCGGCCACGTGCTGAGGGTCACTCCAGGGCATCCACGAAGGGAGGGGGAAGAGCCAGGGACAGAATAAGGAACCGAGACACAGAGGGACACCACGTCCGTGACAGGTGGCAGCACGCAGCAGCGGACAGGATGGTCTTCTCCGTACTTGGTGCTGGGACAATTTCCAAAAAAGAGTCAGAGCTCACAGAACTGGGCGCTAAGGAGAGTGACCTTGACTTACTGTGTGTGAAATAAAGTACGTGGGTTTAAAAGACGAGATTCGGAGTCGGGACGGCGGGAGGCGGCGGCCGGTGGCTCGGGAGGTCGCGGGGGCGGCCGGAAGGGACCAACAGGTGCGGCGCTTTCTGCGTCACAGCGGCTGGAATCCAAACGGGGGTGACGGGGGCCAGAGGGCGCACAAAGGCGCGGACGCCCATCTGCAGCCGCGCGCAGGGCCGTCGGGGACAGAAGCCAGCAGGTGCGCACGGGAGAGTGCCGGGGACCCGACAAAGAGGGGCGCGCGGAAGGCCCCTGGAGAGGACACGAGGGCGGGGCTGC
>NW_007727646.1:44650-55712 GCF_000696425.1 Galeopterus variegatus
CGGGGGTGACAGGGGCCAGAAGGCGCGCAAAGGCGCGGACGCCCATCTGCAGCCGCGCGCAGGGCCGTCGGGGACAGAAGCCAGCAGGTGCGCACGGGAGAGTGCCGGGGACCCGACAAAGAGGGGCGCGCGGAAGGCCCCTGGAGAGGACACGAGGGCGGGGCTGCTGGTGCTGGGCTCGGTGTCCGGGCGGACCGGCTCCTTCGTGTCCCTGCCGCGAATGTCCCTGCCGCGCGTGTCCCTGCCGAGCGGGGGGCCGTCCGGAGGTGACGCGCGTTGGGAGAGTCTCGAGGGCGCACAGGGTCGCGGCAGGTGGCACGGGGCGCGGGCCCCGAGCGGTGCGGGCCTCGGCGCCTCCGGAGCAGGAGAGCCGGCTCTGTCCCCGCATTCCCTCCACGGTTCCCGAAAGCAGCTGGCAGGAAGCCCGCGGCCTGCCGGTGCCTCTCCCGGCTACGCGCGCCTCAGCGGCCGGCGGCCTCCGGAGCCCTGGGCTCGTCCTGCTCCTGGGCAGGGATGTGCTTGGAACACGTCCGTGGGGGACAGAACCGATGCGTGTCTTCCGCTCGATCTTTAACAGAGAAAATAAAACGGGCTACGGCTCATTTCTTTCTTTTCTAACTTTTTAAAATTTTTTCATTTCGGACTTGCGACCAGTATGTTCAAACGACAGAGAGACACGTGGATGAAGAGTGTTTGGCCGCCGGGTCCACAAAGCTGCCTCTGAATGCGGGTGGCTCTGCTGCTGTGACAGTGCGTGCTTTCAGAACGCGTGTCAAGGTCACACGACAGAACGCCCTGATCCTCAGCGCCCGGGGTTCAAGTCAGTGTATGGGACTGAACACACTCAGCCATTTGTGCTTTTTTGTTATGGTGCTTAAAGTAAAGAGCCCCCCCCCCCCTTTGCAAGCCATCCATGTCGTTGGTTAGGCATTTTATCTTTGCTCAGATTGTGGAACAATGGTGCCTCTCTCACAGTTTTTGTATTTGTGTCTAATGAACGTTTTAACCTGATAGACACAATACATTGTGTAGCTGCAGTTAGCTGGAAAAGTTGTTCTTTTAGGAACTGCTTCAATAAACTTTTTCTTTAAACTTAAAAAAAAGGCCATGCTTGGATCCCTACCTCACAGCCTACACAGAAAAGCAATTCCATGTGACATGTGGTCCTAAATGTAAAAGGCAAAGACAGCGAGATTTATTAGAAGATAACACGTAGGGCCGGCCGGTGGCGCACTGCTACAGTGCGCCGCTTGGGAAGCGCAGCGGCGCTCCCGCCGAGGGTTCGGATCCCACATACAGACCGGTTCCCGCTCACTGGCTGAGCGAGGGGCGGGCACAGCGCCGAGGGTTGCAATCCCGTTGCCGGTCTTGGTCCGGTGCGGGCGCGACACTGAGGGTTGCGGTCGGTTGCCGGACACAAAAAAAGACAAAAAAAAAAAAAGAAGAAGATAACACGTAGGAAAATGTCTTTATGACCTTGGAGTTGGTAAAAATTTTAATAGGACAAAAAAAAAAAACCCCAGTTACCATAGTAAGAAAACACTGAAAAATTGGATTACATGAAAATTAAGAGCTTCTGTTCATCAAAAGACACCATGGGGAGAGTGACGAGGCACAGAGAGGGAGAAGTGATCCATAATACTCAGCCATCGGTGGGCTCCCCTCCTGAATTATTTTAAGAACTTCATATTAGTGAGGGGAAAAAAAGACACCCAATGGGAAAAAATGGGAAAGGGACTCAAATAGGCACTTCCCAGATGGCAAATAATGAGACACTCGGCATCGTAGTCATTAAGAAACTGCACGGGAGAGTCACGGTGAGGCAGCACTGCACAACCTCTGGAAGGCTAAAACTAAGACAGACCATGCCGAGTGCTGGCGAGGACTGAGACCGCTGGAGCTCTCCTGCACTGCTGAGGGGAGTGTAAATGATACAACCATCCAGGAAAACTGATATTGTCTAGTGAAACTGAGCATGTGCACACCCGCGACTGAGGGGTTCCATGCCTAGGTACATACCAACAGAAATGTGTGCATGCGAGCAGCAGAATGTTCACAGAAGCACTTTTTGTAACAGCTCAAAACTGGACACCCCCCAGATGACCATCAACGGTAGAATGGGCAAACAAATCAAGGGTATTAATACAACATTCTGCACAGCAAAAAAAAGTAATGAATGACAGCTTGTGCAATGACGTGTGAAGTTCACAAAGATAATGTTGAAAAATAAGAGTAGGTGTTGAGGGGGCTTCTGGTCAAGATGGTGGAAGAGACGGTCCCCAGCATCTCTCTCCCACAAGTTAACCAATTTACAATTATAAAAAATCAACAACAGCCAATCTGGGGCCGCTAGAGCTCAGGGGAAGAGGAGGAGAGACCTATGGAGTGCATGAAGGTGGGAGAAGCCACAGTGAGAGAAAGAAAAAAATGCTGCAACCATTTTGAGCCCCAGCTGCTTCCAGGCTGGAGCTGCTGAGCACATGGAGCAGGAGCCAGCAAAAGCCACAGCTGTGCCCTTTGGATGGAGTTGCTTGGAGGCGGCAGGGGAGAAGATGGCCTTGGTGGCCCCCAGGACAGCAAGACCACTAACAGGGTTCCCGTGGACCCACACAGGAGCAAGGAGCCACAATGACTGAAAAAAAAGGAGCCACTCAGAGGCCAGTGAGTCATCGCAAGGGGCCAGTTCAGGGCCCATCCAATGGGAAGTGTTTGGAGCATGGGCAGCGGGGGAGATGGGCCCAGCAGGAGAACACTAGGACACAGGAAGAACAGCTGATCTGTCCCCCAGTCAGCACAGGACCACTCAGAGGAGACTGATCAGGAATGTAGAATTGCAGGGGGTGCAGTTTGATGAAAAGACTCAGGCCCAGATCAGAGTTTCTGCACAACCTGGGTGCACTGGGTCTCTGGAGACCCAGAAGTACCTATAAGGTTAACCATTAAAACCTGAGCTGCACAAAAAGCCTTCCCCAGGGAATCAGCAGCAGAGCAGCAATTTAGCTCAACCACAGAGCTCAAGTGTTGGTCCAGCAGCAACCACCGAGCAGCCGCAGGAAATGCTCCAGGCTCTCCTGACCCAGGGCAGTGGGGGGGCTGAGTGACTTGGCCATGACCCCCCCCCAACACATGCAACCAGCCCTGTGACAACCAACAAGCTGCAGCCCCGGCTTCTCAAGCTGGGATGGTGGGGGGTGAGGGCTTTTGCCACAACCCCCTGACAATGACCCAGCAATGACCAAGCCACCGCTGGAAACCACCTGGTGTCCCCCGTGGGAATGCGGGCAGTACAGGCCTCGATTCCGCCCCTCTTCCTTCCTCCACCCCATTTTCTTCCCCATTCCCCTCTCCCCGTCCCTCCCAAGTGCTCTGCAACAACATCCTAGAATGTAAAAAATAATATTAATTAAACTACATTGTTATTAAAAAAAATAAATAAAGTGACCTTAAATGTAAAAAAAAAAAAAAAAAGAGTAAGTGTTGAAAAGAGACACAAGAGAGTACCTATTGTGTGATTAAAGTTCAGAAACAAGATGCAGCTCAGCTGCAGTGTTCAGGGATGCACGCTTAGGTGGCAAACCACGAGGAAGAGCAATAAATCGCATTAAAGCCAGGCAGAGGGGGATTGTCTGGAGGACGAAGAGACTCTGGAGAGCTTCAGGGGTGCTGGCAATGTCCTACTTCCCGGCCTGGGTAGTGGTCACTTTGGGGTAATTCACTGAGTTCACTTTGGGTTAAGTAATTGAGCTCAGTGCTGCATATTTCTGCAGTTTTAAAACACAGAGATTCTTATGTTGGAATTGTTTAAAAGTCAATGATAAGCTGTATAAGAAAGACATGATGTTGCAAGAAAGACACAGTAAGGTTGAAAAACAAAGGACAGTGATTTGAGGGCCCACAGCTAAGGTGGAGGTCTAGTGCCAGAGCAGCTGGCAGCCCTGCCCTAACGGGGACTGGACGGGGGTGTTTGCGGGACGCCTTTCGTGCGGTACTTCCTTTACCTGGCAGACAGCCTCATGCCTAGTTGTCCAGCCCATGACCAGGGACCCTCTCCTGGGAAACTGTTTATACTGGCAAATGCCCTCGTGGCTCTTGTCTGACCCCTGTCCAGTCTATGCCTGCCTGACCATGCTCTGGCGCTGGGAGCCTGACCTTGTGGTTCCCCAGGGGTCCAGGGGAAAACCCAGCCTGGGGAAGCCCCTGGTTCTTCTGCTGGAAGGTGCAAAGTCAATGCACCACCATGACAGGAAACACATTCAAAGATCTCTACTTACAGACCCTGGGCAGGGAGGGCGCAGTGCGTCCGGGGTACAGGGCTGTGTGCCAGGTCACGCAAGACAGGAAGGGAGAGTCAGGCAGAGGGAGAAAGCGTGTGGAAATCAGCGGTGTACAGAGGGTATGTTTTTAAGTTTGTGGAAAAGTAGAATTAAAAGTTAACAAGAATCTTTCTGTAAACTTTTTGAAGTACCCTCATATAAGGGACTAAGGTGAGTCACTTTAAGTTCACGTGTCCCTTTAAATGAAGCAGTGGGAAAAACGGGGAGCCCGGCTGCTGGGCAGGAGAGACCCTCTCCGTCCGTATCTCTGGCCACTGGCTCGAGCCATGTGGGCGTGGGGTTCCGCCCCTGCGGCCCGGGCAGCAGCCTCTGCTGCTGTCATTCCCTGCACAGACAGACGAGCACACAGCAGGCGGACGTGAGCCCGAGAGCAGCTCTAATGTCATGTAAGCATATGACTAAATAGACTTTGAGGCAAAAAGTAGCATAAAGGACAAAGAACAAAATCTAACAATAAAACAAGATTTATCCATCATAAACATATAAATATCTAACAATTTAGCCCAAAAGTACAACAAGTGAAAATTAACAGAATTACCAGGAAAAGTGAATAAACAAACCATGATTTCGATTTTTCATATAAAATACCAAAATTGGCTTTTAAAATGGAGAATTTGTTCTTGAGCATATAAGTATTAAAGACACTGAAATAATCATCAAAATCTCTCCTTCTAACAACTCCCTGGTCTAGATGGTTCTATGAAACTTTCAAGGAACAGTTAATTCCTGCCTTAACAAACTATTCCAGAAAATTGATCACAAACGCAGCAACGAGGCCCATGTAATATTGATTCTAAAACCTAATAAGGGAAAAAAAAATATTTTTAAAGGAGAGAAGATGAAAGAAAGAAAATTATGGGCTTATTTCGCTTTGAATATAGATATGAGTGGAGTGTCCTAAACAAAATTTTGAGCGAACTCAAACCAACTGGGTATGGCCAAGTCAAATTGTCATGATCAGATGGGCTTCACCCCAGCAGTGCCAGGAGGGTTCAACACGCAGAGACGTGTTCGTGTGATTGGTGTAATTCATTACAAGGAAGGAGAATATCATATGATTATCTTAATTAATGAAGACAAAGCATTTGGATATTTGTGATTCTAAAAAAAGAAACTCGGGCCGAGCCCATGGCGCACTGGGGAGAGTGCGGCACTGGGAGCACAGCAGCGCTCCCACCGCAGGTTTGGATCCTATATAGGGATGGTAGGTGCGCTCACTGGCTGAGCGCGGTGCGGCCGGTCTCAAAAAGGACAAAAAAAAAAAAAAAACTCTTAGGAAAATAAGTGTAGGAGGAGATTTTCTGATTTGATAAAAAGTTATGTAGTAAAAGCACCCAGCACATCGCACTTCATGAAGAAACCCTGGCTGCCTGCCGTCCAGGGCTGAGAACAAGGGTGCCCACGCTCGCCACAGCCACTGGCAAGCAAGATGGCCAGGGTTAGATTCCAGTGACCACAGCATCTCTCCACACCAGCGACAAGCAATAAATCCTTTCATGTGAACCCCCTGCTCTTTCCTCTCCCCTGGGGAACTCTGGTGGCACACATGGTAGTAAAAGCAGTGCGGGACTGGTGCCAAGGCGGTGCCTGGAACAGAAGGGGCCAGCCAAGACCCCCACAGACGGGAGGCAGCCGCGGATGAAGTGGCAGCTCAGATCACTGAGGGGAGGACGCGCCTGCCGATGGGCGGTACAGGGGGCTGGCTCGCTGGACAGGAAAAAACTGGATTCCTCCGTAACACCACCTGCAGAGGTGCACTCATGGCACGGAGACCTCAGTGTCAAAGACAAAACGTGGGAGGATGTGACCTAGGAGAGGGAAGCATGTCTTCAAAAAAATGGTGAAAGTAAAAATCAAGAGGCACACATACACAAAAAAAAGATAAATTTGATTATAACAAAACCAACATTTTCTGGGGTACCGTAGGCAAATTTTTAACCAGATGACAGAGTGCGAGATGATATGTATAATGTGTAAAAACCATCAAGGGATTTGTGAAGGTTAATGTAGGTGTCAACTTGGGTAGATGAAGGAACGCTGAGAAAGCTGGTAAAGCCATCTTTTCAGGTGTGTCCGTGAGGGTGTCTCCAGCAGAGATTAGTATGAGAGTCTGAGTGGACTGGGTGGGAAAGACCCACCCTCAGTGTGGGTGGGAACCATCCAATCTGCTGGGGGTCCGGAGAGAACAAAGGCAGAGGACAGAAGTGACGCTCTCTCTCCATCTGCTGGAGCTGGGACACACTCTTCTCTCCTGTCCGTGGACATCAGAGATCGAGACTCATCAGCTTTTGGGTTCCAGGACTTACACCAATGACACCATCAGCTTCCCTGGTTCTGAGGCCTTTGGACTTGGACTGAGCCACGCTCCCGGCATCTGGTTTATAGACGGCCTATCGTGGGACTTTTCTTCATAGTCACGTGAGCTAATTCCCCTAATAAATCCCTCTCCTATAATTATAATGTATCCTATTGATTCTGTCTCTCTGGAGATCCCTGACTAATACAGGATTCATATCCTGAATTTTCACAGAATTCCTGCAAGTCGATTTTTAAAAAGACAGCTATACCAAAAGAAAAACATCAAAGAATATGACCAGGGAGTTCACAGAAGAGAAAACCCAAAAAACTAAACAAGCCAATGAAAAAATGTTTAAATTCAATAATCAGAAAAATGTAAATTAAATCGAGAGACCATGTAACACCTATTCAGTTTGCAAGCCTGTAAAAGCTAGGAAGTGCAGCCGGAGGGTGGGCAGGGACCCCAAATGCAGGAGTTGGATGGAGCACTGGGCTGGAAGGGCCGCTCCAGAGCTGCACGTGGCATTCCTACCGGGTGGAGGACTGCGCACCCTCTGATCCCGTTGGTCTGCTCCTGGGTGCACACCCCAAGCACTGCTGCCACGGGTCCAGCTGGGAACAGGGTCTTTGGTGGTGGCAGAGACTTGGAGGCAGCCTGGTGTCCACCTGTGAAACAGCAGGCAACTGGGTAGATGCCCCCGTTGGACATTTGGGATATTACACATCAGTTAGAAGAATGAACAGCTGTACACACAGCTTAGAGGATGCAGCTTTAAAACAATCCTAAGTGGAAAGACACAGAATGGGAAAATCCAAAGGTCTGCACTAGTTAGAGCTGCAGTTCCCAAACTGTGTGCTGAGGCACCCCAGGGTGCCACAGTAAATTCTCAGAGGTGCTGCAATGTATTGTCAGCACCATGCTCAGCCAGTGAGCAAACCGGCCATCCCTATATGGGATCCAAACCCGCGGCCTTGGTGTTATCAGCACTGCACTCTACCGAGTGAGCCACGGGCCCGCCCGGTGCTGCAATGTATTGTAAAGCTTTGAGGGAAACACAGGACTACACACATGTCAGATGCCTCATGAACAATTCAAGAGAGCTGAGTTTCAATGCTGGGTTTCACGTTACTTTCGGTGATGACTCTTTCCAGAGCTGGGTTTACAGCAGTAGCTGTGGTAAAAGGAGATACCAGGCAAAAGTCATCAAGGATCAGAACGTGCAGGTGATGGTGTCCAGTGTGATTAAGGTTTGAAAAGGTGCACAGAGCCTAACAGACCCAGACGTCCTAATTACTAATTGTAGTTACTTACGAATTAAATTAAGTGTTTTTTTCAATTTATGTTGTTGTTGCTGATGAAAAAATTCTGGAGACAGCATGAGCAACGTGAGCTGAGGGAATTCAGCCAGGGTGAGCACGGTGGTGCCAGCTGCTGTAACAAGCAGACCCACAGCATCTGGAGGGAGCAGCTGCCGCGTCTAGTCCCTGCCCCCACTCTCATTCCAGGGTCATATGCAGAAAAGAGGAGCCACCTGCCCACACGGCCCCCAGTACCCAACAGGATGCAGGGGCAGCTGACTCAGTAGATGGCTCCAGTCTGCAAAGGGGAAGCTGGGTGGTGGGGAGGCCGTCCTCAGGTGAGACGCTGGCCACACATCCCGCTCCCTTGTCCACTGGGCCCCAGGCTCTGGCTGCAACTTCCAGAATGGGACAGGCTTGCCCACCCACCTTCCTCCGGTGAGTGCTAGGGCGCCACTGGACATGGGGCTGTCCAGTTTCCATGGCCTCTTCCTGCCGATGCGATCCTGGGTCCCCAGCCCTCCGCAGCCAGGCTCAGGTCTCTTCAGTGACATGATTCTGTCAGATCTGTAGGGTCACCTGCTCAGCGCTGTGCCCCTGCAGGCCCGGCGCCCGCCCGTACTAAAGGCTCTGCCTCCTGCGCTGGCTCGGAGGCAGCCACACCCTTGAGAGGGTGTTCACAGCAAGGCCAAGGTCCTTTGATTACTGGATGTTAACAGGATGTTGCTGAGCTGCTTTCCCGCAGTGTAGGGTCCGGGGGTGGTAGGTTTCCCCACCGGCAAGGCCCCAATCCCCTCCCTCTGCACCGTGCTCCGTTCCTGCTCTCCACCCGCCAGCACGTGCTCCAGTTCTCTCCTCTGGGCTAATACACAGCTGGATACCAACAGCCCTGCTCATGAGCGTCTGGGCCTCTTCCACTCTCTTCCATAACTGCAGGCTTGGCAGTCACAGAATCTGCTTTCTGAGTCATCGCAGTGACAGTCTGGCTGGAGGTTGGCCTCCGTCAGACAGTGGCCACCTCTGCAGCCCAGCCACTCAGCCAGTGCCACGGGCTTTGGACCCCAGTCACAGCAGCACCACCTGCCCCCAACACACACACTTTTGTAGTAGTGGAGGTCATGTTAGCTACTGTGACCTCATATGAAGCACATCTTTTTATTTGCTGTATTTCTGACATCTTGGAGCTCTGTGGCAGCCCCTCCCAGGGGTAACCAATTCCTACCAGGTGAGACTCAAGCGTGCCTTCCATACGCAACCAGCCAGGACAGAGCCTGCCCTGGCCACCTCCTCCACAGGCTCTCACACTGGGCCCCTGTCCCCTACCCTGATCACCCCCAGGCCACCCTGCTTGCCCAACGCACCCGCCCTTCCTGCAGGCACCACAGTGAGGGCTTCTGCCCACCTGTGCCCCACGTGGCCCCGCGTGGCGTGCCCAGCCCCCTCCTCTTGATATCTGAGAGTGAAACAAGCATCTTCCTTCATGGTCGTCACTCCTGTTTGTACCATCCTGATTGGAACAAATCCCGGGCGCACTTCAAAACAAGCATACAGACCCAGAGCTCAGGGCTGCACCGACCTCATCCAGCCAACTTCTTTGTCGCTGTTTGTGGCAAGACTCCTTGCCAGAGCCAAGTGCGCCTCCTTCCCCCTCATCCCATTCCTCCCATTCACCCCCACTCTGTTCTCCCCGCCGAATTCCACGGCCAGTCCTCAGTCAGTGCCCTTGTCCTGCTGGCAGCACACCACACGGCTGATGAATTCCTCCCGGAAAAGCCTCTTCACTTGGCCACCAAGGCCCCCTCCTTGATCCCACCCCTCCCAGCCAGCCACCCCCCAGACCCCGCAGCTCCACCCGTCTTCCCGGCCACATGTGTGGCGGGCCCTGGCCTCACCACTCCCGGGTGGTCCCTCCCACGCCCCTGGGCTCCCACATTCCCAGCCCCACATTCCAGATCCACACAGCCCGCTGCCCGCCTGACTCAGGTGCGAGTTAACTGAGCTGCTGGCACCCACCCTCAGCCCACCCAGCTCTCAGGCCATCCATCAACCGTGGGCCCACCCACAGTGGCTCATCTCCTCACACCTCCACCACGAGAGCGAAGACCCTGCGCCCCTCATCAGCCAGAATACTCCTGCCCTGTCCTGCCCTCTGCCCACCCTGCAGCTCACCACCCCCAGGCCAGCGCCCGCGCCCTCTGCCTGGGCCACCCTCCCGGACACTGTGACCCTCCCTCACTTCCTTTGGGCCAGGTGGGCTTCCTCTGACCCCAACCCTGTCCGCCACTTCCCGACTCGTGCCTCCTGCCCCGTTACATTTCTGCCTACGGTGTCTGCTCTTCCCTCCCCAACATGGGCTGTGGGACCCTTTCTCTGACAGAGAAGTCAAGAGTGCAGCAGGGGGAGCACGGCCCTAACACCCAAGGCCCTGGGGGCAGGAACAGTCCTCATCTAGCCAGCTTCCACCAGCCTGCAGGGGGACAAAGTCGACCCAGGGTTGACACACACATGCAGGGTCACCTGGCTAGAGGCTGAGGACAGGTGTGGACTCCACAGCCACACTCAAGAATGTAGGATGGCTCTGCTCTTTCTGCTTCCACCATCCTGCAATGTGAGACCCCTGGGTCACTGTCGCCACCACCAGATGGACTTTGGACTTCCTAGCCTCAGAAACTGGAGCTGTGAGAGTGGGACCTCCATGGAGACCCTGGACCTGTGGAGCTACCAATGTGCAACACCAGCCTCCAAGAGCTAAAGCATCACCTGAGACCAGGAAAGCCATAGGAGCTCAGCTGCCCAAGGACTTGGGGACCCAACTCCTACAACAGCATGCAGAGGAGGTCGAACATGGAGTCAAGTTACCTGATTCACCAGCTTTGAGATTTAATGCCTGCCCTGCTGGGTTTCGAACTTGTTTGGGACATGTTACCCCTTTCTTTTGGCTTATTTCTCCCATTTGGAATGGGAATATATATCTTATGTTTATTTTACCATTGTTTTTTGGAAGTAGATAACTTGTGTTGATTTAAACAGATGGGATTTTGAACTTTGGACTTGAGTTGAAACAAGTTAAGACTTTGGGGATGAAATGAATATATTTGCATGCAAAATGGACATGAGTTTGGGGGGTTGGG
>NW_007727646.1:57186-71030 GCF_000696425.1 Galeopterus variegatus
AAAATTTTCTCCCACTCGGTAGGTTGTCATTTCACTCTCTTGATTGTTTACTTTGCTGCACAGAAGCTTTTTAGTTTGATATAGTCCCACTTGTTTACTTTTTCTTTTGCTGCTTCTGCTTTTGGGCTCATGTTCAGAAAATCTGTGCCCAGACCTAGTTCCTGAAGTGTTTCACCTATATTTTCCTTTAGTAATTTTAGTTTTAGATCTTATACTTAAGTCTTTAATCCATTTTAAGTTGATTTTAATATATGGTGAGAGGTGCATATCTAGTTTCATTCTTCTGCATATGGATATCTAAGTTTCCCAGCACCACTTGTTGAAGATGCAGTCTTTACCTCAATGTAGGTTTTTGTTGCCTTTGTCCAATACCAGATGGCTGTAAGCTTGATGGGTGATTTCTGGGTTTTCAATTCTGCTTCATTGGTCTGAGTGTCTATTTTTATGTAGTACCATGCTGTTTAGTATAGCTTTGTTTAGTATAGCTTTGTAGTGTAATTTGAAGTCAGTTAGTGTTGTGCCTCTGTTTTTTTTTTTTTTTTTTCCACCCTCAGGATTGCTATGGCTATTCAGTGTCTTTTGTTGTTACATATGAATGTTAAGATTGTTTTTTCCATATCTGTGGAGAATGCCATTTTTTTCCATATCTGTGGAGAATGTCATTGGTATTTTGTTGGGGATTGCATTGAATCTGTAGATCACCTTGGGTGGGATAGACATTTTCACAATGTTAATTCTCCCAATTCAAGAGCATGGAATATCTTTCCATCTTTTTGTGTCTTCTTTAGTTTCTTTCAGTAGTGGTTTGTAGTTCTCATTATAGGAACCTTTCGTCTCCTTGGTTAAATTGATCCCTAGGTATTTTTTTTTGTTGTTGTTACTATTGTAAATGGGCTTACTTTCTTTATTTCTCTTTCTGTTAGTTCATTATTTGAGTATATAAATGCAACTGATTTTTGGAAATTTACTTTGTATCCTCCAACATTACTGAAATTATTAACCAGCTCTAGCAGTTTTTGATTGAGTCTTTAGGTTTTTCTATATATAGCATCACGTCACCTGCAAATAGGAAAAGATCGACTTCATCTTTTCAAATCTGAATGTTCTTTATTTCTTTCTCTTGCCTGATGCTCTGGCTAGTACCACCAGTACTATGATAAATAGAAATGGTGAGAGTGTGCATACTTGTCTTGTTCCTGTTCTTAAGGGAAAAGGCCTCAGTTTTTCCTCATTTGGAATGATACTGGTGGTGGGCTTGTCATAGATAGCTTTTGTCATGTTGAGATACTTTCCTTCTATACCTAATTTGTTGAGAGTCTTTATCATGAAATGATGTTGAATTTTGTCAAATGCTTTTTCAGCATTTATTGAGACAATCATATGGTGTTTGTCCTTGAGTTTGTTAATGTGATGTATCACATTTATTGACTTTCTTATTTTGAACCAACCTTGCATCACTGAGATGAATCCCACTTGATCATGATGTATAATTTTTTAAATGTGTTGCTGTATTCTGATTGTTAGCTAATATTTTGTTGAAGATTTTGCATACTCTAAATGTGAATGGATTAAACTCCCCATTCAAGAGAAAAAAAAAAAAAGAATGTAGGATGGACAGGGGCTGTGGGCTCAAGGGAAAGGCACTAGTCATCAAGGTCCCCGTGAGTAAAACAGGAGCCACCCATGCCCAACCAACGAAATGCCTGTCCTGAATGCCACTAATACTCCTCTCCAGCCAGAGTTGGACTTCAGGTGGACACCAGGGACACGCCCTCAGGCGTTCATGTGGGGATGTGGCTGCAGAGACCCTAGAGGGTCATGTACCTCACCTGGCAGCTTCCAACCAGCCTCAGCCCTCATGCCAAGGTCGACCAGTGCCACATGGAGGAGACCCCGCACTGACAGGGAGGGAAGCCCAAAGGACCAAGAAGCTGGAACTGGACAATTGTCAGTGCACAAAACAGCACAGGAATACATAGGTGATACTGCATTTGGATCTTACTCTCAGTTTTCTTTTTAATGCAGCACTTGATACACCCAAAGAATAGATTAACGTAAGTTATGAATCATAATGAAACAATGTCCACAAGGCCACCTGCAGCAGGAAACTTTTGGACACCTGTGTGTCTCCCGACCGCCCTCCCCACCCTGGGCCCACATGGAGGTTATTGCACAAATGCGAGTCCCTTCCCTGCCCAATTTATGGCCCAGTTTTGCTTTTCTTAAATGGCCTTGTTGTATGTTATCCTCTGCAACATGTTTCTTCTTTCCTGAAGATGCACAGGGGGCCGGCCAGCTTGCTGTGGCACTCTCACTGCGACCGTCAGCAGACACGTCCATCTTGCTTTGACTGGACAACATGGCTATTTCAACTCCTGCTGTTCCAAACGCCGCTGCCATGCAGACATGCCCACGCTGCCTGGTGCACCTCAGCACGACCCCTGAGCGTAGGCCCAGGAGCGCCCCACTTTGCAGGAGAGGCCCAAGTGCCTTCCACAGTGGCTGTTCAGTCCACACGCCACTGCCGCGGAGAGTCCCTCACCCACCCGCGGACACCCAGACCCAGCGGGTTTAACAGGTATCTCATGTGCTCTTAATTTGCATTTCCTGGTTACAAAGGTGACCATTTTGACCTGTGTATGGGACTTTCCTGTCTGCTCCTCTCTGCAGCACCTGCCTTTCTGTTTTGTTCATTTATCTGTGTCTTTTGTAATGACAGATAGTTCTGTATATTTTCTTGATACCAATTCATTATCGGTTACAATTATTGCAGATAAATAAAGACACTCTGGCTTCTTTTAATTTTCTTCATGGTGTCTTTCAATAAACATAAATTTCCAATTTTGGTGGAGTCGAATTTATCAAGCTTTCCTTTATAATCAGCATGCTCTGGGCTCAAACAGCTACCCCTAACTGGAGCCTGGACTCCTCTGCTCCTTCCCGTGAGGACACGGTTGCCTTTGCGTCTTCCTGGGGAGCTGTGGGACCACCACCCTGTACTCATGTGGACACTTGCTCACCCAGGATGCAGGGCCCCACTGCCCTGTCCAGGCGCCCAGTGCACATGTGGCTTCCAGTCTGCTCTGTGGGTCTCGGGGTTGTGGGCTGGGTCTTGGCCCTGGTGTTGGCCCATGAACCCGTTGTGTCCCCTGCAGAAGGGGATTAAGGTTGCTGCTGACCCTGTGACAGGACAGTGGTGCGATCACATGCGCTCCTAGAAGTCAAGAGGGAGGCAGGAGCACATCTGATGGAGGGCTGCCTGGAAGCGGACCCTTCCCCAGGGTCTCTGGAGAGCAGGACAGTCCTGCCCACACACCCCTGATCTTATCCCTGTGAGACTCGGGCCTCAGACCCTGGACTTCTAGGAGGGTGAGGTCACAAAGGTGTGCCACTTCAAGCCCCTGCACGTGAGGCCACCGAGCACTGAATGCCAGGCGCCCCATCTCTCTGCATTATGACAGCTTCAGGGAAGTCTGGTCCCCTGGGCGAGCCCTCCACGTGTGACCTTCACACGGGCCTCAGCTTCTCCCAGGGCCCTACTCTACTATCAGTGTCTCAAGTCCCATGAACACATGCGCACACATGCATGCATGCGCACACATGCACGCATGCACACACACTCTTGGGATTTTGATTGGGACTGCATTGAATCTACAAACTGAGAAGTGACAACTCCATGATATTTGAGTCTGCACTTCGATTTCTGTAAGTCGAGGTCCCAAGGGCCCATGGACCCTTGGATCCTGGATCAGTGGCAGTTCACAGAAAGCAGGGAGCTTCAGCGGGCTTCTGTCCAGCACATGATGAGTCCTATCAGCTGTCAAGAGGCTGGCCAAGGGCACAGCAGGGAGGCCAGCTGCAGGAGCCCAGTGGTGACTTCAGATATTCAGAGGCTGCAAGCCAGGAGGGTCAATGTCCCAAGTGTCCTGGACCAGAGCTGGAACCAGCAAGCAGAGGCAGCAAGAGCCCTTAACAGGAGCTGGGGTGGGGGTCGCAGGAGGGCTCCAGGCCAGGGAATGTTGGCACAGGCTCAGGGATCCACAGCGTTCCCTGGTGACTCTCTGGGATCCAGACCCACGAGCAGTCAGGGGTGTGCTGCTGAAAGGGAGGACCCACTGGCCACTGCCTCCTCCAGCTGGGCCCCTGCAGCCCAAATGTCATAAACACCATGGCCAGCAGAGACAGCATAGGTGTGTCCACCCTGGGACAGAGGAGACCTGGACTGGCCATGACCAGAGCTGATGGCCCCAGGTATGAGCTGTCACTCCAGCACACACTTCCAGGCAGGCAGGAAAAGCCCCAGTGAGAGAACATTCCACCAGAGGGGTTGGAAGTGGCCTCGGTCCTCAGCTGGCAGGAAGCTGGAAGCCCCCCACCAGGCCCCTTCGCCTGCCCAGCATTGGGTCAGGGTTTGACAACTCCCTGGGAAAGAGGGGAGGCCAGCAGAGGAGGCAGGACTGGAGACCAAGGCCCGCCTGTGCCTGCTGGTGGGGGTGAGGACTAGTGAGGTGAGGCTTCCAGGATGGGAGAGGGGCCATTCCACAGGCTGGGGTCACATCCCATGGACACAGACGGCTCTTTGTCAGGGCTGAGCTGAGCTCCCCAAGCAGCACCGGAACAAAGCTCCCTCTGTCCACACTGTGGCCTCCCCCTCACACCCGGGCACCACCCCCAGGAAATGAGCAGATTCCCCCAGGGCTCCCATCCAGCAAATCCCCCACACACACACCCACCAGGCATGTCCATGGCCCAGGACAGGAGTCAGAGGTTGTGCTCACAGCCTGGAGTTAGTGCATGCAGTGGGACCCAGGACAACAGGGCACAGGGGGTCACCGGGGCAATTCCACTCAGGGGAGTCCTGGACTTCCACAGCCACCACTCCCCCTCGGCCCCTGACCCTCACCATGTGCTGTCAGCCAGCCCTGCACCGTGCCCAGCCTCAGCCACCACCGCCCAGGCTCTCCCTCCCCTGAGCCTGAGCTCTACTCCTCTCCCTCCCATCCCCCGACAGGCAAACCTGAAAGGGTAGCAGGAAGGGCAGGCCTCTGGTCCCTACAGGAAGGCCTCCACAGTTTATTTCTGAGTCCCCTGCAGACCCTGAATGCCCACAACCACCAGACTAGGCCTGTTATGACCTCCTCAGGGGGACCAGCCTGATCTTTCCCCCAGAGTGCTGGCCAAGGGCTGGGCTCTGGCCAAAGTCAGGACAGCCCCAGTCCCGGAGTGAATGTCTGGCTGGAGCTCTGCACCTGCATTGTTCTGCAGCCACCTATCCTGGAATCTACTCCTCTGACACCCAGCCAGGCGGGCCAGGGCAGGTCTCACACAGGGAGGGCATGGCTGTGGCTCTCAGCGTCCAGGTGGCGGGATCCAGATGAGGCCAGGCAGGGCTCCCGCCAGCCTGGCCAGCTCCTGCCGACACTGTCCCTGTAGTTGGCACAGCACTGCCTCCAGACAGGCCTCCTGGCTCTTCAGCGTCCCAATCACCTCAGACGCCCACAGGCCCCAGCCTCCTGTTGCCCCCTCCTCACTTCTCACCAGCCGGTGGGGCCCATGGGGCTGCGCTAGGCCCCTGTGTTGCTCCCAGGACCGCTGCAGGGCTGCAAGCTCCTGTTCCACAGCCTCCTTCAAAGCCCGCCGCATAGCAGTCCACTCCGGCCCCCAGCCCTGGCCTCCAACCTGCATGGGAGAAGACATAGGGACTCGTGAGCCAAAGGGCGGCTCTGTCTCCCCAGAACGCTGGCCTCAGGCCCCCCTCAGGACTCCAGAAGCCAGCTCCCAACAGCCCTGCAGCACCCACTGCCTCCCAAAGGGCTGTTCAGATCTCGCCTCATCCAAAGAAAAGTGGGCCAAGCCCAGGCCAGCTCCAACGGCCCCCACCTGTCCCAGCCCTGCTTAACCCTCACTGAGCACCTGTAAGCCAGGGGCAGTGGAGCCACAGGGACAGGGGTGGGCAGCCTGGCTGCCCCCAAAGCCCTGCTGGAGCAGGGTCACCAGCCTCCATCCCCCAGGTCCCCTCTCTCAGGGCCACCCAGCTGCAGGCCCAACTCGCTTGCCAGGCAGGGGGAGTAGGCTTAGCAGCTCCCAGCAGGCCAAGTCTCTCAAAGTCCCTCCAGAGCTCAGAGAGAAGACCCTCAGGGACACCCCTCCAAGCCCACCCTCCCACCACCCACCTCCCTTTGCTAAATCAGCTTCCCACCTTCCCACTGCCCCCCAGGAGCAGGCAGCGTGGGGTGGGGCTGACCCAGCGACGCCTGGCTGGGGGACTCCCACTGCTGCTGCCTCTGGCCCTCAGAGCAGTCCCATCCCAAAGCCGTGGGCAATTGGCCTGGTAGGGTGGATGGCCACACTGAGGAGCTAGAGGAGGCTGCATCCCCTCCTGCCCTGAACCCCTGGGGCTCTGCTGAACTGCTCTGCTCTTGGAGTTCTCAAAAAGGAACAGGGCCCTGAGCTGGGACAAGTACTGCTCGGTTTCCACGAGAGGATCGCCGGCACACTTCAGGGGTGCTTCAGCTGTCGCGGGAGGGGCGGGGATGGGGGGTGCTCCAGCCCGGCCTGGCGGGGGGAGACCCAGCCACAGGCAGCCTGCAGCAGCAGGACAGCAGGTGGAGGCAGGTGGACGCCCACTGGGGCGGCAGCAGTGCCTGGGGTTGCAGGCACAAAGGAAATGCCCTTGCTCTTTAGAGCGCTTACTGAAAATTTTAAGGGAAAATGCTTTAGAAAAGGGAAGCAGATGGGGCGAACGTGGCCCAGTGTTCACAGCCACGAACCTGCTCCCGGGGGGAGGACGCGCCAGGTGTTTGGGGGAGGGGTGACCCACGCGTCCACCAGCAGGTCAAACAGGTCTCGGGCAAGCGCATGGAGAAACGACCGCGACGTGTGAGCAGACCCGCGGCCTGTGGCCCGGCGCAGAGCCCCAGCCCCCACCACAGCACTCAGGCTTCCTCTCTTCAGGCAAGAATCCCCTGTAGAATGGGCCGACCACCAACAGGGTAGTCTGGGGGCGGCGGGGACCCCTCACCGTGCACCTCCCGCCCCACTAGAATCTGGCGCGTGGGGGTGTATCACCTACCAAACCTAATCAGATTATTGGCCAGCCCCAAACCTAATCAGATTAAGCCGTGTAATTCAACTAGAGCCCTCCAGCCAGCCCTCCCCGAGCAAGGGGTGGGGCCGAGGCTGGGAGGAGCGGACACAGCAGGGCACGGGGGCACTCACCCTGGCCTCCCAGGCTGCCCGCCGGGGCTCCACCGCCAGCCTCAGCTCCTCCTGCAGGGCCTGCAGCTCCCGCGCCACCAGCTCCAACTCGTCCACCCAGTACTCAGGGATTCTGGGCAGGAATGTGGGCTGTGAGGCCACAGCAGGGGCCTCTGGGGGGCAAGCATCCAGAACTGTGTCCTTCAGAGAGAGAGCAAGGAGAGGGCATGCACCAAGCACAGGCTTCCCAGCCAGTGGGGACAGAGGGCACAGAAGCCCAGGGCGCAGTAGTGGCCCACCGAGGTCCCACCACGGGCTGGACAGCTACCATCACCCCAGAAGGCACAGTGCTCAGGGAGGCACAAAGACCAGACTTCTGGAAGGCTGCAGACTCCCGACAAGTATAGGCCAGAGGCAGCATCGGGCCTCCCCACAAGAAAAGCAGACATTCTAGAAAGAGCCCCAGACTCAGAGCCACCAGGCCTGGGTGCAAGTCCAGCTTCACTCTTAGAGGTGAGTGGCCTCCCTAGAGCCTCCTCTTCCTCTGGGAAATGGGAAGACCCCCCCCAACCCCACCACCACAGGGCTGCTGCGGTCAAGGCCAGGAAGAGGGGAGACAGGAGCGCACAGGGCCTGCTTACCATCCACTGCCAGAAGACCAGCTCGCAGCGCCGCCACGCCAGAGCGGCCTCCAGGCGCGCGTTCTCACACTCCAGCATCCGCAGCAGCTGGAAAGCAAACCACAGCTGGGTCAGGACCTCCTGCAGGACCCATGAATGGACAGCAGACCCCCAGCGCCAAGACCCTGCCACCCCACCCACTGCACACCCTGCCACTAGAGCCCTCCCTCCTTCTGTGCCACAGCAATCAGCAGGACACCCTGGTGGTGACTCGACGGCCCACCTACCGGCTAAGCCAGCTCCCTTCGAGCTTCAGCACCCTTTCCACAGAGCAAGTGGCCCCCACCCTGACACACAATCAGGCACTACCGGCCTGGCTGGAGCTGGCCCTCCCCTTCTGGGAAATGCCCATGGTCCCCCATGCCAACCCCAAATGCAAATCCCACAGGGCCAGGGGCTGAGTCCAGGTGCCCCTTGACCCAAGACCTCTGCCCCACATCCCTGACTGACTTGGGGTTTCACCTACGGGGCTGCAGGCAGATGGGGAGGCCCAGGACTGGGGAACCTTCCGGGCTCTGGGTAACCAGGGACCCCAAAAGCAGGGAGGAGTCTGCACAGAGGCCCAGGTGGGAGGATGGAGGATGGACTGGGGCACTAGGTGGAGATCATAGAGCTGAGCCAGGTCAGAAGACCCCACCCCCAACCTCCCCATCCCAACAGCCAGGCGCCTGCTGGCCCTGCACAAATGCACATGCTACGGAGCACAGCCAGGAGATGCCTGTGCATGCAATGCGCCCAGAGGCTCATAGGCAGTGTGGCCACACTCTCCAGCACCACCGCCCCTAGCCCTGCTTCGAGAAGCTGGAGCCAGGAGCCACCACCCAGCCCCCAGTCCTCTGGTTCGCCAGCCCTCCCCCCACCCCCAGTGGTGCAGACCCAGTTCCTTCTAGAAGACAGACTGCTGGGTGATCTGGGAATCAAGGGTGCCCCCCAAACACATTCGCCTCCACCCTGTGCATGTCTAAGGCCAGGACAAACAGCCAGACCGCAGTGGCTGCTCTGCCGACCCACACTCACACAGAAAGCAAGTTCAATCAGGCAGAGAGAGACACCCCTGCTGGGTACAGCACATGCCAGGCCCTCCACACCCAAATCCCCCACCACCCGTGGCTCCATAGGAACCCAGAGTGCAGGCCAGGCAGGCAGAGGTGGCGGATGTATATGGACTTGAATGAGAGGCCAAGGGCCCTGCCCATCCGGGCCGGAGCAGAGTCAGGCAGACCTGCAGTCAGAACCACCTGCAGCCACGTCCACCACCCAGCTGGCTATGAGAAGAGCAGAAGCCCCATCTCACACATCCCCCACACCTAACAGAACGGCAGGTAATGCTGTTTCCAAGAACAGTCTCCAGTTTCCAAGAACAGCTGTCCAGAATCCTGCGGCACAAACACGATAGCCTCCAGGAGAAGAGGGAGCTTCACCCTGCCAGGTCCCCATCCCACCACAGAGGGTGGCCCCACAGAGGAGTCCCAGGCAGGACCAAGCTGGAGCCAGGGCAGCTTCCAGCCCCATGGGCTAGAGGCCTATGCCTCGCTGAGTCACCTCTAAAAGAGGAACAGAGCCAAGAGCACGTCAGGACACCCAAGTGCTGCCTCAGTACCTCCAAGGCCAAGTGCAGGCCCTACCTAGGCTGTCCCTAGCTTCAGCCAGGGACGTAGGCCCAGCTGGCACCCGGGGCCAGACAGTCAGCCTCAGTCCACAAGGGTGCATGCACCAGGCTCCAGAGCTGGAATCTGCCTCCAGCAGATGACAGATATTGTGGGGGCCAGGAGCTGGGCCATCTGCCTTTGACCCCTGAGTCCCCCTGCTCCCATCTGTCCAGGTTGCAGGGCGAGCCTGCCCTCACACAAGGTGGAGAGGCCAAGTCTCAGGGACTAAGGAGGGAAGAGGCAGAAAAAGGGGACTGGGCCTAGAAGGAGGGGTCACACCAGCCCCGAGCCTCAGCCCTCTTGTCCAACATGCAGGCCCTACTACTCGGAATGGTCCAAAGCCAGGCCACAGGTGACAGCCAGCCCTGGGACTGACAGCCCTGTCCTGGGACTCCTCCCTCAGCCACGTCCAGACAAAGCCAGCCAAGAGAAAAGAACCAATAATGATAGGTGGGCAGGCCCTCAAAAAGAAGGGTAGGGATGGGGCCGGCCCGGTGGCGCACTGGATAGTGCGCCGCTTGGGAAGCGCGGCGGCGCTCCCGCCCGAGGGTTCGGATCACACGCACCCAAAAAAAGCTAGTAGGGAAACTTGCCAGAATTTGAACCCAGATCTGCCAAAACTCCAAAGTCAGACCATAATTGTGTCTCCCAGTGTGTAAATATCTATCAAATACTTTGTGCACATGTGTGAACATGCCAAACTTTGAATGATTTAAGTATAACCTGTATTTTAATACTTAGGACAGCATCATAAAATTAATTTCTAAATGAATATTGAAATTTATCCAGTTTCTATGTTTAGCAATTGGTGTTAATTTACCTCTCATAAGTGCTAGAAAGGTTCTACAATACCTCCTCCAGCCCTTTTATACTATTCAAGCTTTTTATTAGCCCTAATGTTGATTGCCTTCCCAGGGCATCTACTAGTTTGAGTATAATTTGTCTAATTAAATTTAAAGAAGAGATGTTTCAGGGAGCACCATTTCATCATTTCCTCTTAAACTCTATGCTGTGGACTTTAATGAGGACCTAAACCCCATCTTAACCCAGCTAGGGATGGGAAGTCAGCAGAGATGAGGGGAGGGGACAGCAGGGGTGGAGGAACTGGACAGAAAGAAGCGTGGGGCCCGGCCAACCCTGATGCACTTCCGGTAAGTGCGCCAGCAGTCCCAGACAAACAGAGGAGGACATCAGCTGGCCGAGGTCACATGGCCATCAGGGGCTCAGAACCCAGCTTTTCTCCAGGGCTGTGCTATCTGGGGCCCAGGATCTGCCCAGGACCCCGATGCCTGGGGCAGCCCTGCCTACAAGCATTGAGCCCCCCAAGTACCCCCAGCTCAGCAAGCAGAACCAATGCCCTCCAAATCTTGGCAGACCCATCCAAACAGGCCCCATGTGAGCCTGGCCCCAGGCTCTGAAGGGCGCTGTCCCCTCCCATGGTCAGCCCTGTGCCTAGCTGGTCGCCCAGTGTGGACTGTGTGCTGGGTCAGCCCCTCCCCACCTCCAGGTACCTCTCACACACCAGATGACACTTGTATGGGCTTGAGGCACCTCAGCTCAGACCTAAGATCAGTGTTCCTTAATTCCAGCCATTCCCCACTTAGCCAGATGCTAACCTGGCCCACCTATGTCCCCTGAATCCTGGCCATGCCCAGCCACAGAGGACATGCACACACAGCCCCTGGTCTGGATTCCCGGAAAGGTGGATGGTCCATGGGGCTGGAGAGGCCCGGAGGACAGACCTGTCACCCACCCCAGCAATGACGGTGAGCTTGGCAAACACCAAGAGACACCCATAGCTCAAAGCCCAACAACTGCCCCAGGTCCTCCTCAAACAGGTACCTCCTCACCATGTGCAGCACTCACCACAGCCCCTTGCCAGCCCTCACCTGCTGGCCACCCTCTGGGTCCCTGAGCATCTCAGTTTCAGCAACAGACAGATGGCCAAAGCTCCGGTCACTGTGGCAGCCTCGGGTGTACACGTGGATCTGAAACAGGCATGCAAATCCCAGGCTGAGGGGAGTGGGTACCTCCCCACAGCACTGGGCCTCCACTGGTCCAGTGAGGCCGGCCTTTGGAGCCCTGAGTGCAGGTGAGGAAACGGGACTCAGAGAGGGCCACAGCTGGGCAGGGAAGGCTCAAGACTGCTGTCAGCACCACTAGGGGTCTGGCCCAGTGCCCAGGGCCCACTAGGGGGCCCCCTGCAGAGGTAGGGGTACCAGGCAATCTCAGAAGGGAAGGTGGGGGTGGAATAGGACACCCTGCTTCCCCCCTTGCCTTGTCAAGTGCCAGGCTCTGGAAGGTTCAGACCTCCTTTGCAGGCATGAGTAGGGGGAGGAACAGCCTCTGAACTGGCACAGCGGTCCAGTGAGGCCAATGGTGGGGACAGAGAGCGGCTGCCAAGGGGGGCAGGGAGGGACAGAGATTTAACAGGTGAGCATGTCCCAAGCAGGTAAGGTGGCTGGAGCCAAGGCCAGACAAGAGGGAGTGAGTGGTCCCAGGAAAGGCAGACTGAGCAACAGACCCTCTGCCCAGGGCAGGGCTGCGGGGGTGGGGGGTGTCTCAGCACCAAGGAGCCCTGCCTGTGGCCACCATCCGGCCTCCCATCAGCCCTGACTTCACACCGGGCATACCCCGGCCACCTGTGTCCCTGCAGCTGACCCCTACTGGCTTTCAGAGGCCCCTACGGGAGCTGCCTATCACCCCCAAATCAGCCCACACCAGGATGTGGTGCGGGGGTGCCTTCCTCCCCCTCAAGTGTCCAGGAGTCAGTGGCTCCCCCATGGCATGGAACCCATTCCAGTGCTTAGTGACTACTAGGGACAAGAAGCCAACACTGTGGGCTCTCTGAGGCCCAGTTTCTGCCCTTCCAGTGGGGCTGAGAACCTGTCCGCCCACTGGCCCCTGCCCCAACACTGCCCAGCTCCGTCCTGCCCTGGGACCCCACCTGGACCACCTGGAGCCACCCCAGGGCAGTACCCAACCCCCACCAGCCCCAGCCAGGCCTGGGAAGGCCCACACCCAGCCAAAAGCCTGGGCCCCAGCCCAAGATGGACCTAGCAAGACGAGCTGAAAGCAGGCAGACAGAGCGGGCTGTGTGGGGCTGCAGGGAGCTAGGGTGGCGTGTAGCCAGGATAACTGGCCCCAGGTGGAAAGCCATGTGCCTGCTTTACCTTGCTCAGGAGGGAGCACTGCTCTTGCTGACTGCAGAGCAGGTGTCGCCACCGGAACCGCAGCTGTCCCATCAGCCACTGCACTCGGCGGATGTCCACAGGGCCCTCTGCTTCCACATGGGACGCCGACGGGCCAGAGCTGGCCAGGACCTTACACTGGAAAGGGGCAAGGGTCAGGCCCTGCTCCCACACCCCACCCTGCCCCGAAGGAGGGGCCCGGGCAAGGAGGGCAGTGGAGGCAAGAATAAAGGTGCTCCCAGCACAGGACCAGTCTCGGCATCCTCAGCGGGGCAGCCGGAGAGCCCGGCACAAAGCTGTCCTGAGGATCAAAGCAGAAGACACGGGGCAGGTGGGGGGACCCAGGTTGCCGTTGCTCTGGCCACAGACCTTGAGCCCATGGAGAGACTCCCAGGCTTCCGGCGAGGGCGGGGCCGGCTCTCCCTCTGCCCACACCCACCTCGCACACTGGCATCTCGTCGCCCAGCTGCACGCGGGTCTGGGCCAACAGCCGCTCAAGAAGGGGTCCTCGGGCCAGGAGCCAAGACACAGCCAGCAGCAGCTCCCGGCTGCCCTGGGAGCTGTCCTCGGGGAGCTGCGCCAGCGCAGTTCTCGGGTAGCCCTGGGCGCGCAGCGCTGACTTCACCAATCGGGCTTGGGCCTCTGGGGTAGGAGACCACCAGCTCAGGAGGTCGCCACCTGGAGGTTACACCACCTGGACCCCTCCATAGACCGCCCCGGACGAACCCCAAGCAGAGACCCGCCTCAGAGGGGACAATCAGAGGGCGGGGCCTCGAATTGGGCCTGGGGCTAACCCGGGTCGGGGCTTACGAGGCTGGCCGGGGCAGAGCTTACCCTGAGTGGGCGGAGTTTCCCTGGAGGGCGGGGCATGCCGGAACAGAACGCCATGGGAGTGGGCGGGGCCAGTGCCACCCCCGGTGGGCGGAGCAGAGCGTGCTGGGCGGGGCTTTGCCTGGGGGCGGGGCTTACCCGGGGAGGGCGAAGCCGAAGCTCCGTCCGCCGGGAGCGGGTATAGCACACGGAAGAGAAGCCGCCAGAGCGCGGGGGCCTGCGGGGAATAAAGAGAGGGCTGTCAGCGGAGCCGGCCCACCCACTTGCGTCCGCCGGGGCCCCCGCCCGAGGGACAG
>NW_007727646.1:72030-72389 GCF_000696425.1 Galeopterus variegatus
GCCCGCCCCCGCGGGCCGCGCCCAGCGCCCAGTCACTGCGCGGGCTGCGTCCCCGTGTCCAATCACCGCGCCCGCTGGAACCCGCTTCGCGGCTCCAGCCCAATGATTGGCGCCCCTGGCGTTTGAGTGCAGTCTGTTCCGTCCTGTGAGGAGGCACTTCCGGGTTCTGGGCGGTGCCCTCGGTGTTGACAGATCCGCGGAGTCCGCCCTCGCCGGTCCAATCACAGCGACACCCGACCTAGACCCCACCAATCAGGTCCTCACGCCACTGGCAACCTAGCAACCGCGGGGAGGGCTCCGCAGACGCGGGGTCGCTGAGTGAGCACGTGTCCGACGGCGTCCCCTGGGGCCGCGGAGGG
>NW_007727646.1:73622-77822 GCF_000696425.1 Galeopterus variegatus
CCCCCGCCGCGCCCCCGACAGCTCAGCACTGCAGATGTGAGCGGGGGCTCCCGGAAAAGTGAGCCGTCCGAAGCCCCGTCCCGAGTCCCCACCTGCAGAGCCCAGCCGCTCCGTCCGTCCCGGCCGCAGCCTCCGCCCCCCGCCACCCCGCCAAGCAGCCCGGCCGTTTCTTCCGGAGTTAGACCTCAGTTGTTGGCCGTGCACGCAGCGCTGCGAGGGGCGTTCGCATGAAGGCGGGGCCACGGCGGCTCCCCGCGCTTTAGTGCCATCAGCCACAGGGAGCGGTCCGCGAGGCCGCCTCGGGGCCGTGCCGGGCGCGGGGACCGTGTTGCAAGGTCCTGTTCGTATGCAATGTCCAGACCAAGCGCACGCACAGACGGAGCAGGGCTCTGGTCGCCCGGACAGGGGCGAGAGCGGCCACAGACGGGCGCGCGGAGGGCGTCTAGAACTGCATTGTGCGCACGGTTGACAGCTGTGTGTTTGTCCAAACTCTGGAGTGCGCAGTTACGTCGGCTGCATTTTATGGTATGTAGATTATACCTCAATAGAGCTGTAAAGAAGACGGGGCAGAGGAAGGCGGAAGAGGAGGAGGAGGAGAAAAATCGAGAGAGAAGCACGGGGAAGAAGAGACTCACTTCTCTCCGGAACCTCCCCGTGCGCTCCGCGGCCGCAGGAAGCGCGGGGCCACCTTCCTCCCAGTCCTCACCTCGGTCCTCCCATACCCGACCTCCTTCTGAGGCAGCCCTTCCCTCGGCCCCCACCCCAGGTGCCTCCTGGGCCCCACGCCTCCGGGCGCCCCAGCCCCAGTGGCCATTTCCCTTGTATCCTCGCCTTCCACTGAGCGTCAGCTGCCACCAAACGGCCACGCCCAGCCGGGCCCGAGGCAGCGGCCCTCCGCGCACCTCCTCCAAGGTCCCCAGCCCAAGAGCCTGCCCCTCAGCCAGCGTGCGGATGCTGCTGCCTGCTGCACTCACCCGTCCCCAGCCCTCTCCTCCAGGCCTCCAGTCTGGTCCTGCCTCCCCTCTCCACGCAGCCCAGAGGCCTCTCTGGCCACCCTCCAGCTAGTCCCTCCATAGCGCCCCCGCAGCCCTGCAGACCGCATTCCTTACCCCGCCCGTGCTGGTTCCTGATTCACTGGTACTTTCCCTCTCACGGACTTCGCACATGCTGTGTTTCTGCCTGGCATGACTTCCTCCTCCACCTGAGGCCTGGCTGACCCCCACTTTTCCTGCAGGCCTCACCTCTCTGACAGTTGACCCCAAGTTAGCCTCCAACCCGGACTGTGAGCCACGTGGGGGCAGGAGCCAGAGGGGCTGGCAGTCACTGGGGTGGGAGCCTTGGGTATGAGGGCAGGGGGTGAGGGCCGTGAGGGGGCAGTAGCCACAGGGGTGAGGAGAAACAGAGGTAGGGCAGGAACCACAGGAGTTGGGGGCCACAGGGGCAGGTCAGGGAATACACGGGCAGGGCAGGGGCTGCAGGGGCCGGGGCCATGGGGAGAGGGGGTAGGGCATCTCTGCAGCCTTATTCAGCACTGCCCACCCCCCATGCTCAAGGTGGATTTCGGATTTCCTTTGTGCACCTGCTCCCCACTCTGCAGTGCCAGTTGTCCTTAGCGTCCTCTGCTCCCTCCTCCCCTGGCCCCATCCCATGGCCCCCACCTCTTGGAATTCCTCGAATCACCCATTCACACACACATACTCCACCCTCCAGGCCACTCTCGACTACCCTTCCAGCTCAGGCCTCAGTACATCCACCAAAGCCCTAAGGCAGGCCATGTGCATGGCTGAGAGGGCCCTTCGGGGGTCTCTAGATCAGCTGGGTCCTGGGAGGGCTGAGTGGCCAATGAGGGAGAAGGTGGGGTCTGAGGGAGGCCCAGTCTGCAGCTGCTGCCTGAGTGGTCAAGGGAGTTTCCAGAAAGCTCCCAACCGTTGCTGTACAGTCAGGACTCACACTTCCCACTGGAGCACCATATCCCTTGGTAAGTCCCTGGAACGTGGGGACACATGGGGGCAAACATGGGATGTGGAATTGGGGTAAGGGCTGAGCAGCCACAGCACCAGCACAGCCCTGGGGAAACACAGCCTGGTCTGGAAGGGTAGCGGCGGGAGAACAGGGACAGGGGTGGGGCAGCAGGAAGTGGGAAGGGGTCAGGCAAGAAGTCCCCACGATGATTCCCCCAAGCTTCTCAAAAACGGAACCAGCACAAGCCGCAGCTGCATCACCCTCTGACCCGCTGCCAGACCTGCCTCCCGGCCTCAAGTTCCTGCTGACCCTTTGGCCCCAGCCTGCAAAGCCTCCCTCGCCCCGTCGCGGAAATGCAGAGGAGGGCTCAGGGGCATCTCCTGGGTCTGCCAGTCGGAGAGGTAGGCTCTGAGTGAGAGCGCGGCGGCGGGGGGCTTTGGCCTGTGGTGGATGAGCCCCTTAAGAAGGCAGCGGGCAGCAGAGCCTGCTGCAGCAGGAAGAGCAGGTGCCCCTGGCACAGCCTGGGGGCAGAAGCCCTGGGCAGCTCCCCTAGACCACGCCCCCAGCGCTCAGGCCCGCGCAAGCGCACACACGAGAAGTTCCAAGTGTTCGGGTTTATTGTGGGCACGAGGGGCTACAGGGGAGCCCTGGGTGTCTGCAGGTAAGGCCTGGCATCTGCCTAGGCAGCAGTGGCCCAGCGGGTGGCCAGGGACGAGGTCTTCACAACCTGTGCACAGAGAGACAAGGACAGATGCGAGTGCAGTCTCCACCCCCGCCCTCAGGGGCAGGGAGACGGAGGGGGGACATCCCCATCCTGAGGGTGGGATGGGCTGGGAGAGGCTGGGGACAGTGGATATACCTGGGCTTACTTGAAGGTGTGACTCTCAGCTCCACCCCGCCCAAAGCCTACAGAGAAAATGAGGAAAAACAGTCAACAGGTTAGGGTTGGCAAGGGCTGTGGGGGCTGGGTCCGGGGTCACAGCGAGCATACCTTTGGGCCCGAACATGGCCGAGTAGCAGGGGTGGTTGCAATAGGGCTTGCCTTCATGCTGCAGAGAGAAGGGTCCTGAGGAGGTGCCTCACCCCCATGCCCCTTCCCCCCACCCCACCCCACCTGCGCTTCTCCCTACCTCGGCATGGCCCCCTGAGGTCAGGGTCTTCCCACATTTCTCACACTTCAGGCAGGGCCGATGCCAGTCCTTGCCCAGGGAGGTCACCCGCTCAGCTGCAGAAGTATAGACAGGCCCTCCATGAGACACTGCTCTGGGGACACAGGGTACACCCGCCTCCTGCAGCCACTTCCGCTCAGGGACCCGCCACCCACGCTGGCATTCTCTCACCCTGGCAGCGCACCCTAAGGTCTCAGCCGGCCCGTGCGCCCCAGGGGTTGGGGGGCCACCTCCAGTCCGCTCAGGCCGGTCCAGCCAAACAAACGGGAGGGGTCGCTGCCCCCTGAGGCACTTGTAAGTGCGGGCCCCGGCCCGTGCCCCTGAGGGCTGGCTGGGCTGGAAGAGGAGGAGAGGGGGGCCTCGAAGGCCTGGCGTGGGGTCGCAGGTCAGGAGGGCCTGGAGCCAGGCTGCCCGCGTTAAACCCTCCGGCCTTTGCGCCGGTGACCGGGGTGGACTGGAGCCTGCAGGCGCCCCTCTCCGCACCCAAGGACCGGGGACTTCCCGCTTCCTCCCGCCCCTCCCGCGGGTGGGACCCGGGGTGCGGGGCGGGAAGGCGGCGCCCAGGACCGAGCGCGCCCTGGGATCGCGCCCCGGGCGTCGGTTTCCGCATCTGTTTCTACTTAGCGCTGGGAGGGGCGGCCCCAACCCCGCGTTCCTTCTACTGCGCGGGGTCCTGGCCCAGGGCGCGCCCGAGAGGAGGCTAGAGAGACGGCGGAAGCCAGAGACGGGGAGACCCAGACGGGACTCACAGAGATGGGGAGACAGAGAAGCGGACAAACGGCAGGATCCAGAGGCGGGAAGACACAGAGACAGAGACAGCGGGACCATCGGGCGCGGGCCGTCTCCGCCCGCACGCCCAGGTGGATGCGGGCACGGCTAACGGGGCTGCTCGGAGCGGCGCCCAGGGATCCCCGGGCGCCCCAGCCCCGCGGGCAGCGTCGGGTCGCGTGGCAGGCGGGCGCGGGCGCGCTCACCGAAGTACACCTCCCTGTGGCACTTGGGGCACTTGGGCATGGCGGCGGTGGGTCCGGGGCAGGCGGCTGCGGCTGGGGCGGGAGCGGCCGGTCGG
>NW_007727646.1:78822-88469 GCF_000696425.1 Galeopterus variegatus
GCGGGTCCGCGCCTTTCAGGAACCCCGGGACCCCGCCCCTCTGAAGCCCCGCCCGTCGCGCCCCGCCCCCTGAGTCGGGGACTTGGACCCCCGGGACCTCGGATCCAGGCCGACCGGCCAAGAAAAGTCATCTGTTCCACCCCCTCTTCTGGGCGTGACTCGGGCCTGGCCGAGGACCGATCCGCGGGCGCGGGGGGCGCACGGGGTCCCCGGAGACTCGCTGCGGGGGCGGGGATCCTCCCGAGAGTCCAAGCACCGCCCTCGCCCAGGGCGCTGAAGTCGCCCCGGTCCAGGGTCTGGGGCAAGGGGCTCCCCCGGAGCGGCAAGGCGCGCCCCACCCCCCAGCGCCATACCGCCGGCACCTGCTGGAATCCTAAATTCTGCCGGGGCCAGGGAGGGGACGAGTCACCTCTAAAATGCAAACAGATGCAAATTAGTGTGCAAGAACTTTCTCTCCGCACACTTTGACCCTGACTTTCCCCAAATAGAGGGTTGGAGACACACGCCGGGAGAGTTGCAGCCTGGTAACCCGCACTCCCAGCCCCCGCACCCCCGCGGGACGTCCAGGCCTCTGCCAGCTCCCCCAGTCCGTGCCGCTCTCTGGGAATTCCAGCGACCCGCAGTGGGAACGTCCCCGGGGAATTTGGAAGAGGGGACTCCGAGCCAGGGGAGCCCCCTCCCTCCGGAGGGACAACGGAACTTCAGCTTGGGGACCGATCGGCTGCCATGGCTGGGGGACTGGGTCGGGAGGAGGAAGGAGCGGCCACACCCAGGCCGTCCTGGAGATGCCCGAGCCCAGGCCGGGGGAGGGGTCCTTATCTCCGCGGGCAGCGCCTGAGCAGGCCCGAGCGGTCCAAGTCCGCCGCCCAGGTAAGGCGGACGCTGGCCCTGCGCCTCCCCGGTGCCAGGAGGAGACCGGCCGGCCCGCCCCACCCGGCCACAGAACGAAGGCTGGTGGGCTGGCAGTGGCCCGCAGAGACCACAGGCTCGTCTTCTGCCTGCAGCCTCGGGAGCATGGGCTGGCAGGGCCTCCCGTCTGTCTTTCTGCCCAGGCCTCAGCCTGGGTGAGTCCCAGCTTCCTTATCCCTCCTTGTCATGGAGCACTGTCCTTGCCTAACACTCCTGTGCTCCTGATCATTGTCAGCCAGGCCACCCCTCTCTCTCCCTATGTCCGCTGCGTGGAGTGAGTGTCCCCCTTCTCGGTCACCCCTTCGCCTCCTGCTCTGTGGTGCTCCATGGTCTGCCTCCCACCCTCCCCCAGCACATGGCTTTGCTGTCCCTCCTCCCAGGCCCACGCTCCCTTCCTCCAGCCACCCCGTTACCAGTGTCCTCATCTCCCCTCAACACACCCATCTCGAAAAACAAAACGTCATCTCTGGACCTGTCCATGCCCCAACCCTGCAAAGGGTGCTGGAGACCATCCTCCTCCAGGGCCCCACGAGCCCCTGGCCTCCCCCTGGCAGGTGTTTGGCCCTGACCGCACCTCTGGCCTCACCTTCCCTTCCTAAAGCCCACGTCCCCACCTCAGGGCTGGCACCAAGGGAGGGAAGGGAAGCCGTGGCTCCTCCCTCTCAAGACCCCTGACCCATGTGCCCCCTGACTAGGCCCCAGCTTGAGGTGAGGGTAGGAGCTCCCAGGGTTTTAGGAGGACCGAGGCACCATGTGCCCAGCACAGAGGCCACACTCCAGAGAGTCCCCACATCCACACATCCAGCCCAAGGCCACATCCTGGCCCCCACACCTCTCTCCAGTCACCACCCTCCTCCCTGGAGGAGGCCACAGTGCTGAGGCCACAGTTCCTCCCCCCAGTGGGGCTCTGCAAGTCCCAGGGTCTGCAGGGACATTCTGCGAGAGCACATCGCAGCCCTCCCACCCTCTTCTGAAACCCCTCATTGGCTGGGGCTTCTAGAATGGGGGTGCCCACATGCCCTGCAACGGTGGAATCCCCAGTGTCCAACCTGGACAGCCTTGAGACCCAGTCTTATGTCTGGGTACACCTGCCCTCTCTGCCCGGCACAGGGGCACCAAGATGTGGCTTCTGGAGTTAAGGCCCCCACCCATCCCTTGGCGTCTCCTCGGCCTGGGCCCCATATGGCCGGGCGAGCCAGGAACAGGAGGGCGGTTCCCGCCTTCCCTCATCTCCTGGCTCCGTGGTCCGGAGAGCAGCTGGGATGAGTGGGATGAGAGAGAGTGCGAGAGACAGAAGAGGACGCAGGGACAGACACAGCCAGGGACACAGAAGTGCACAGACAGGCACAGAGGGAGGCAAAGGCAGCACACACGGGAGGAGAAGGCCAGCACCAGTGACAGGAGCAGCCAGAGAGGGCCCAGCACACTTCTGGGGAGGGGTCTCTGTGGCTGCATTTCCCCGGGCCAGGCCACACGCGCCCACACACCACCTTGCTGTTTAGCAAGAAGGGCACGAGCTGCCCCACCAGGTGTGTGTGCTGGGTGGAGGCAGGGGTGGCGAGGGGGGACCCGGCACTGCCTCCACCTCCACCAGGATGGTGTATTCTGGGGTGCCCGGACGTGTACGTGTGAGTCTGGGTGTCTGCAGGCATAACCACGTGGGTGTGTCTATCCAGGCTGTCTCAGGTTCATGTGCACATGTGCATATGTGGTCTCTCTCAGAGCACAGGTCTGCCCATGTCTCTGTCTGGCCCCCCACCCACCCACCCCAGGGCTCCTGGGCTTTGCTGCTGTCACAGCAGGGACATTTGCTGTCGTAGATGGGAGCAATGACCTGGTCCTTGTCCTCCTCTCCACCCACCCCACTCTAGGGATGGCTCCTTCCCCACACTCTGGACTTCAACCCCACCCTGTCCAGCGGGGAGGCCCCCCCTTGAAAACCAGGGTGATGAAGTCCCTCCCTGGCCTTCCCTGCTGTTGCTTCCTGCTGCCAAGGCAACGGGGGCGGTGGGGGGAATGCCAAGGGGGACCAAGGGCCATGGGTCCACGCCCTCTGAGTTGGTAGGCAGCAGTTTTTCCAGACATGCAGCTTAGACACACACACACTCAACTGACACACATAACAACCACACTCAGTGACAAACATGGACACAGACCCATTCACAGAGACACACACACTCAGACACACGCACACACATGCACAAGACACACACACAATTCCTGGAACCCTTCCAGAACTTCAGCCACAGACTGATGTGGCCTCAAATCCTTTCTCCCGCGCATCTCACCCATGCTGCCCACCCATGGGGTGGGACGCCCTCATCAGCTGCAGCCCCCAGCTGCCAGCTTCTCCCTCCATCCAGACCTCATGTCCAGGCCCGCCCGCCCCCCATCTGAGGCTTAGCTGGGCACCAGTCAGGGCCTAGCTGGACTCCTGGAGACCCCAGCCCCACCCAGGTGCAGGGCCTCTGACCTCCATCAGCTCACCTGGTCCAAGCCCAGGATGCAACTGTGGGGAGGGGCACTGACCTGGCCCCTGGGGTTGGCTTGGCTCAGGATCATGGGGCCAGTTCGATACCAAGCCCCTCTGCCTCTTACCCACTCTGCTGGGTGTGGTTGGCGCTTGTTGCTTAAACAAATGGACAGGGGGAAGGCCAGCACAGGAACACCGAGCTCTCCAGCTGCTTGCCCTGAGCTGCCTGGTGCCCAGAACGTTCTGCCTGCACCAGGACAGTGAGGCAGTGGAGGCCACTGCAGGGTTCCGGGCCCACCAGCTGAGGCCTCCTCCACCTGCCCAGCCTTCCCTCTGCACACACCCCTATGCCCTCAGCCTGCTCCTGCTCTGCCCATGCTTGGCTGCCCTCGAGGAGAAGTCTGGAGAGGCCTGGATGCAGCACCCTGCAGCCAGACTTGGGCTCCAGGTGCCAGGATAACCAGAGAAGGCAAAGCTGGGCTCCGCTGACCGCTGACCACTGAGGAATCCTACCATCCACCCCCACCAGGAAAGTTCTGCTCCTCCCCGGGGCTCCCCCTCCCACAACCCCCTCCCTCTGCAGACTGTGGCACTTGCCTGAGGCCTCCCCTGTCCTTGAAGCCCTCACCCAGTGCTCAGCCTTTAGGCCCCTCCTCAGTGTGCATAAACTAAGGGTGTGGACAGGCATAAAGATGTTCCCTCCTAGGGCTGGACGCCAGCAAGGCCTGCCCCGTGCTCTCTGCACTCAGGTGCCCTGTGCTGCCAACATGCGCTCCAGGAAGACAGGCTGAGTCCTGCTCAGACCCAGCTCTGGCCTCTCCAGGGTCCAGCCCTCACGGCCCCTCGCCCTCAGCCCGCTGAGTCACTGGCACTCACAAGTTCCCAGGGTCTATTTTCAGCAGCTTGTCTCCTGGGACCCCCTGTCTGGCCTGCAGACTGGCCCCAGGGTGGGCCTGCTGGGCCCTGAGGTGGGGGAGGGACTCCGCCTGTGCTTCCCCAGAGAGGCCCCTCCTGTCCTCTGGCCCAGGTGGGAGGGCTGCTCGGTTTCCTCCTTTCCCGGAAGCAGCAACAGCAGGCAACGGGGTGGTGTGGAGGAGAGGGGGGCTCCTTCAGCCTGCCTTGACCCCCACGGGGGTGCCTGCCCTGCCTGGGTTCCACAGTTGGCCAGATGGGGTGCCCCTGCCCCCACCCCCTCCCTTGAGGCTGGGCCTGGTGCCCAGTCTCTGTGTTCTGGAGCCAAAACCCAGGCAGCACTGCCTTGAATTCCAGCTTACCATCCGGGCAGCTGGGGCCCTGCCTGTGGGCCTGAGTCCCCCACCCCCTGCAGCCAGCCAGCCCTGGGAAAAAGTGCTGCCCACACCTGGTCATCCTGGTCTCCAGCCAGTCCTGGCCTGTGCCCAGCCTCCAACAGCCCAGAGTAGGGGCACTGTCATAACCTCACCCCTCCAGAGGTTCAGGGAAGCTAGCCTGAGCTGGGTGGGGTCCAAAGAGAGCCAGGAGCTGGGGAAGGCTTCAGCTGGCGGGGCGGGAGTGCCTAGGGCTGATGCTGGGGTCACTGACCCAGGAGACGCTGAGCAGGGCCCAGAGAAAGGGCAGTGGGGGTCTTGGGTGTGGGTGGGAGGATCTGGGATCCCAGGAAGTGGGGACAGAGGGAGCCGCAGGCTGAGCAGCCCCACAGAGATGCCCAGAGGGGAGCACCAGCGAGGACCCTGGGGCCCAGGTGAGAGGCTGGGAGGAACCCTCCGGAGAAGCATGGGAAGATTGGCCCTGCGGAGGCGGGGCACGGCTCGGCCTGGCAGAGCGCCCTGGGGTGTGAGGCTGGTCTGGCCGGGTCACAAGGGCTTGTGGCTCCCTGGACTTGGTTCCCAGGTTCTGATGGGGAGAGAGGTGGTCAGATGGCATTTCAGAGCCGCCTCACTGGCTGGGCATGGGTCAGGGGGGTGAGGGTGGAGGCCCAGGTCGGAGCAGCCTCCCAAGGAGGCTGGAGAAGGCGGCACCCCAGGGACAAAGGCGCCCGTTCCCGCCTCCTATCGCGGGGCCATCCAGGTCTGTGGGTGCCTGAGGAAGCACCTGGCTTGCAGGCGATGGGGGGAGCTTCCTGGAGCCAGTGCCACTGAGGGAGCCCTGGCAGTGCAGTGGGCCTGGGCCACCCCAGCGGCGCCGCCCAGCGACGCGGCCAAGACAAACAGTAACAACACCCTTCCCGTTTCCATAACAACCGCTTGAAAACAAACACAGCCGCACGTCATCCGCCGCCCACAGGAAATGGGGCGGGCCCTGCACTGGCCAGACCTGCGGGGAGCTGCCATCCCAGGCGGAGCCAGGGCTGCTCCTCCCTCGAGGACACCCCCGCGCCGGCCCGGGCGGGGCCTACCCAGCCCAGCCCAGCCCAGCCCAGGCCAGGTCTGGGGAAGGCGCTCCGCACGGCTCCTGCAGACGTAATTTCCACCAGAGGCTCCCAAGGGAGGGGCCCAGCGATGCCCCAGCAGCCTCCCACCTCCCAGCAGGCAGCAGGGGCTTCCCTCTGTATTAGTGCACTACCTGTTGCTTATAACATGACACCTGAAACTGGGTAATTTATAAAGAAATGAAATTTGTTTCTTATGGTTTCAGAGGCTGGAAGTCCATGATCGAGGGGGTGCATCTGGTGAGGGCTTTCTTCTTGGAGGGGGCTCTGTACACAGTCCCGTGGTCACCAGGGTATCACATAGCGAGGTATGGCAGGAGCAACAGAGCTAACCTGCTCACTCGCTCTCCTTAGAAAGCCATCAGAGCCACGCCCGTGGCCACCATTAACCCATCAACCCACTACTCCAAGAATGGATCAATCCACTCACAAGGGCACAGTTCTCATGATCCAATCACCTCTTAAAGGCCCCACCATCCATCGCCATCTTGAGGATTAAGTTCCAACATGAGCTTGGCGGCAATTCCAACCACAGCACCCTCCAGCACTGGAGCCAGCAGCGAGAGGACGGGCTGCTCAGGGAAGACTGAGTTCTCCCCAGAATGACCTCCCCGCCAGGCAGTACTGAATTGGATGAGAAGGGAGCCGTCCCAGCCCCTCCCCTGAGCAGAAGTCCCCTGAGCAGCTCAGGACCTGCCTGAACCTCCACTCTGCCTGGGGTTGGGGAGCACACCCTATGCTTTCTGGCTACATTCCAGGTGGGAGGATATGTGGCCACACACGCTGGGTGCCCAGGTCACACTTGCCAAGTGCAGGGCACTGGTGGTGTTGATGGACACTGGAGCCGGCCTGCGCTCCTCCTTAGAGACACGGATGGCTGCTTGCAGAACAATGGGCCAGGCATCCAGGCTCAGCTATGTCTGAGCCTGTGGACTAGAGAGGAGTCTGGAGAAAGGCCTGTGCCAAGGGTTTTGGAGCTGGGAATGGGCATGAAATGCCAGCCACCCTGTCCCATGGGGGGTGTGCATCAAGGTGACCAGGTCCAGGTGCCCCTTGCTCCAGGCAGGGCCAAGGCATCTGGGGTGCTGTGCCAGGGGTGGGGGAGAATGAGCCAGAGGTTGGGGTACCCACATTGGGCTGGGACGGGCTGAGCCAGCAGGGGAGGTCTGTAATTTCTGCCCAGTGTGCCCGAGGGGAAGAGCATGGGCACCCTCTAGTGGGCATCGAAGGAGAGGCAGATAGAGGGAGGCAGACTGCAAGGAGGCTCCACGCAGAGCAGCCAAGGGGTCCTGGTGTGAAGGACAAAGCTTGGACCACTTGGGAGGCTGGGGCGACTCCATTATCACTGCAAACGCAGTCAGCAGAGCACTGGGCACAGAGGGACTTGAGCCCCCAGGCGCTGGCTCTCATGACCACCCTCATTCTGTACCTAGGCCATCCCCGCTCGTGCCACAGTGCAGGAAGGCCTGCACATCGCCCTGTGAACAGAAGCAGGAAACAGACACCCTTCACCAGCTTCCCGTCCTCTGCACAAGACCCCTCCTCTTGTCAACTGTCCCATCCTAACCACACCCTCTGCTTGCTCTCAAGGCTGACTCCTCCCACACCTCCTGGTTCCGATGGGTCCAGGCAGCTCCCGGCTTCAATGATTGGGGTTGACATTTCCTTTTTTTTAACAAAAAGATGACCGGAGGGCCGGCCCGTGGCTCACTCGGGAGAGGGCGGGGCTGATAACACCAAGGCCATGGGGTCGGATCCCATATAGGGATGGCCGGTTTGCTCACTGGCTGAGCGTGGGGCTGACAACACCAAGCCCAGGGGTGACATCCCCCTACCGGGCCTCTTTTAAAAAAAAAAAAAAAGATGACCGGTAAGGGGATGTCAACCCGTGGCTTGGTGTTGTCAGCCCCACGCTCAGCCAGTGAGCAAACCGGCCATCCCTATATGGGATCCGACCCCATGGCCTTGGTGTTATCAGCCCCGCCCTCTCCCGAGTGAGCCACGGGCCGGCCCTCCGGTCATCTTTTTGTTAAAAAAAAGGAAATGTCAACCGCTGGGCCGGCCTGTGGCTCACTTGGGAGAGCATGGTGCTGACAACACCAAGCCCAGGGGTGACATCCCCCTACCGGGCCTCTTTTAAAAAAAAAAAAAAAGATGACCGGTAAGGGGATGTCAACCCGTGGCTTGGTGTTGTCAGCCCCACGCTCAGCCAGTGAGCAAACCGGCCATCCCTATATGGGATCCGACCCCATGGCCTTGGTGTTATCAGCCCCGCCCTCTCCCGAGTGAGCCACGGGCCGGCCCTCCGGTCATCTTTTTTTTAAAAAAAAGATGACCGGTAAGGGGATCTTAACCCTTGGTGTTGTCAGCACCATGCTCTCCCAAGTGAGCCACAGGCCGGCCCGGCAGTTGACATTTCCAATGGTTCAGGATCAGCCCGTAGGCGCCACTCTCCTCCAGGGCGACCTCAGCAAAACCCGGGGCCTGTCCTCGATGGACCCTACCCTCAGGATGCCCCCCACTGTCCCCACCTCTGCCTAGCCTGGCTCCTCTGCCTGCGCACCCATCTCAATGTTGGCACCACTGCCCAGACCACGGCCAAGCCCCTTCCTTCCTCCCTCCTCCACAGCTGCCTTTGGGAACAGGACCCAACCCCCACCAGAAGTTGGCCCGGGGCAGGAGAAAAGGACATTGTCCTGGATTCACATCCATTCCCCAACCAGAGACAAGGCCTGGGTCCTGTAATCTTCAAACCTTTTATTGACTGCAAAAGTCTTATCAGTTGAGTGAACCACGTGAGGATGGTGGGCGGGTGCTGGCGAGGCGGTGTGGGAGCCGGGAAGAGGACTCCTGGCAGGAATGCCCTCTGCTGTGGGGACACTGTGAGGGGTGTGGCTGTCACCAGCAAGGGGAGCATAAATAACACTAGTAGGGCAGGCATGGGGCAGCAGGAGAGGGAAAGTGGAACGGCTACCTTGGAGACCCACCAGGGACATGGGACACGCAGGGACATGCGGGGACAGGGAGACCAGCACAGAAATGCTGGGATACAAAGAAACGCAAGGACTCAGACACATGGGGACACGGAGACATGGACACAGACACACGGACACGTAGGCACATGGACACAAAAAATAGGCTGGGACACAGGGAGAATCCAGAGAGAGAGGCAGACACACTCAAAGAAACAAAGACACAGGGGTGGGCATCGGGGCTTGTCTGGAGACTGCCCCCTGCTGCAGCAGCCTTGTCCAACGCGCAGGCCCTGCACTTTCAGGTAGGCACGCTGGGGTGGGACTGGGCAGCTGGTCCATCTCCCCCACACAGCCAAGCATAGTGTGCCCCAGGGCAGGGTCCAGCAGGAGGCAGATGGGCCCGTGCCCCATGGAGGGGGCTGCGGTCCTAGGGCTGGGCTTGGCCTTCAGGGTCCCTGTCATAGATGTAGCTGCCCACAGCCCCGGTGTTCACTCCTGCAGAGAGAGGCAGCTGGGGTGGGGAGGAATGGAACAACCAGGGGCGTGGGGTGGGCGTGGGGTAGGCGAGGGTGGCACCTGCATTTCGGACCCTCTCCACACTCACCCTTGGGTCCAAAGAGTATTCCATAGCAGGGCTTGTGGCAGTAGGGCTGGCCATCGTGCTGGGGGCAGGAAGGGGAGGACATTCAGCAGGGGAGTTCACAGCCTCCTTGGCCCCACTCCCCCAGGGGCTTCCACTGTGTCCACGCGAGACAACGTGGTCACGTGCCTGCTTCCCTCCCTGAGCGCCCTCAAGCTCCCAAGGCCATGTCCAGGTCCACGCACCCTGGGGCGGGGACCAGTGCGACGCCAAGGAGCTGTGGCCACCAGGGGGCAGCCCCAC
>NW_007727646.1:89997-92699 GCF_000696425.1 Galeopterus variegatus
TCTGCTCCTGGGGGGCTCCTAGCCCGGCCACCGCCTCCCCCTTCTCAGGCCTTCTCCGGAGGCCGCAGCCTCCAGGGCCCTGCTCTCCCCCTGGGTTCTGGTCACTCCACAGCCCTGAAGTCACTGCTGGAGCCACCACCTATAAGGGGTCCCACTTCAGCACCTGTTAATCCCCTCAGTGTCTGCTTGTGACTGGCCCGTGTGGCCCTCCCTCAAACACCTGCCTGCAGTCACACCTACTTCACACACGCACCTGTCCCCACACCTGCCACTCTAGACACCTGCCTCCCCTGCACACCTGCCTCCTTCACACACCTGCCTCACACTCACACACATCCTCCCTCACACATGTCCCTGCCCCTCCATCAGGCCCAGACAGAGTTGGCAGAGACCAGCACTCCTTGTGGCAAGGCCAGTCCCATCCCCCACGGGACACTCGGCAAGACCCTGTCTGTCCATATTCGGCTTCCTCATCCTAAGACCTGAGATCTCCCCCACCTCCCACTGCTTCTGGCTGCCACTGTAACACCAAAGGTCCAAGGCCAGCTGCTGAGAGTGAGGATGGTGCCCTCCTGCCCCACCCCCCACCCCAGCGCCAGGGCTGCTGGGCCACCTCCCAATGGACAGAAGTAGGGGGGGCCCTTCCTCCCAATGCACGGAAGCTGGGGCCTCCCACGGGAGCCAGGCAGGAAAAGGGTGGAGGAGAAGAGGGCGGGAAGGAAGGCAGAGTCGGAATTCCAAAGGGAAGGGGCCAGGCGGGAGGCATCTGGGAGGAGGAGGGGCCCTGCGGGCTGGGCTCCTGTCACCCTGCTTGGCTGAGGACCTCTCCTCAGAGAGTGTCCTAGCAGATCTGCTGTTTGGGCCAGGCCTTCTCTGGGCAATTCTTGCAAATGCTGGGAGAGTCGAGTCCTGGCCAAGGCACAGCCTACCCTGAGAAGCCCATGGGTGCTGCTCCAGGGCAGTGAGCCTGCGATCCTCCAGGTGACCCAGTGCAGGGCCCTGAGTGCCAGCTCTCCACGGCCCTGGCAGAACCTGCTGGGCATGGCCAGGCCAGGGCCAGCCCCTAGGACCACCCCACCGTCCGTGGCAGCACCAGCTTAGATCCCTCTGGCCGGAACCTCTACACTCAAGGATGCTGGAATATACAGCCGGCCAGGACCCCACTGTGCCCAAGCCAGGGCCAGCAGGAGCTGGCTGAGCCAGAGGCGGCCTTGTCCCCAGCACTGCGATAAGGAGGTCGTCCTGATGGCCATCGACAGCAGTGGCAGCTGCAGCTCAGGGCTGCCAGAACCATGATGCCCTGGCCAGCTCTGGGATGTGGGCCATGTGGGGGCAGGGAGGTGACCCTCTGACCCCCTGGGTGGGTCGATGGCGACACATTACAGGCCTGAGTTGGGAACACAGAATCGATTGGCTCTAATGCCATGGAAGGGAGCCAGTTACCCCCTCCCCCAGGCTGCATGCATTCTGGGGGACACAGAGGCACAGCATCCTGGGGTCACTCTAGGATGTCCTGGTCCAGGTTCTACTCAGGTGTGGGCTGCTGGGACAGCGGGAGTGCAGCCTGGTTGGGGAGGTGGGCAGAATTCCGAACCCCCGCCCCGGCAGTGCCTCCCAGGCAGGACAGAAGCCAGTGGGTCTGAAGCGCCTTTGTTTTCTGTTAAGAGCCAGTAGCCGACCAAGCAGGCAGATCACTTTTCCGGGTTGTCCACAGGACTGTTGGCCAAGGCCCCAGAGAGCCCTTCATTGGCCTGGCCTGGGGCAAAGTCATGGGCAGCTGAACTGCAGAAGAACCCTGAGGACTGTTCCCTACCCTGGGCCTTGCAGGGACCAGCCCTCTCTGGGACAGGGACTGAGGGCTGCGGGGACTTCTGAGGAGGCAGCCGGAAGCCCCTCGGCTCCCAGCCACGCCAGAAGCACTCCAGGCCAAATCCGGTCCCTCCCCTCTGGGAACAGCAAACAACTTGCCTGCCACCTCCTCCAGCCTGTCAGCCAGGGAAGCCCCGTGGCCTTAACCGCAGCCTGTCCACATTCCTGCTCCTGACCACTGTTCCTGGGATGACCCGGGACCTGGAAAGGGTCCCTGTCTGTCCCAACCCCTCCGCCATCCTCACTTCTGGCACTAAGTCTCTCTGATGCAGGAGCTGGTGGGCGGGTGGGCAGGGAGTTTGCCACTCTGGCAGAGATGGGGAGAGAATCGGCCAGGAGGAGCCTGGTAGGAGGGGAGTGGCCCAGGGACAGTGAGAACTAGGGTGGGCACCTGAAGGCAGAGGGCTGCCGACGCAGGGGCATCCTGACCTTGAGGAAACAGGGGGCCTGGCCACCCAGGCTGCCTGGGCACTGGTGCCCTCTCCAGCTCGTGGGGACTCGCGAGTCACTCCCACCCCACACCCCACACCCTTGTGAAACTCCCGAGGGAACTCGCGCCAGAGAAGGGAGCACGTTGGGACAGGCAGGAGGTAGAGGCCAAGGTCGTCGCCCCCGCTTGGACTGAATCCCAGCAGAGCCCAGACCCGGCCCGGCCCAGCTTAGGCAGCGGTCTGAGTGGGGGCTGGGGGTCACCGCTCGGGCCACGCCGGCCCGTCCTCGTGTTCGCGGGGCGGTCGGTCAGGGCGCAGCGGGGAAGGGCCGCGACAGACAGGGGCTCGTGGGAGGCGCCCCCAGCCTGCCGCCCCGCGCGACCCTGCCGTACGGCCAAGGGC
>NW_007727646.1:93842-97928 GCF_000696425.1 Galeopterus variegatus
TCGGATTCCGGACGGGGCGCGGCCACCCTGCCCAGTCCTGGTCTCGTCCCCGCCGCCCCCCGCCCTAACACTGTCTGTGGTGCTGAAGGCTGAGCGCGCGGAGGGCGGGCTTAGGACGGAGCGGCGCCCGCCACTTCCAAAAACAGCGCGACAGAAACTGCCGGAGGGGGTGGGAAAGCTGGGGGCGGGGACGGGGGCGGCCAGCACCGGCACCGAGGGGACCTGGGGTGGTTTTGTCGCGCTGAAGGCCTGTTCCCCAAGTACTCCCACCCGGGGGCGTCAGGGAGACGGTGGGCGGTGGGGATGTCGGGAAGGGGAAGGAACAGGGCACCTGGGAGCGCCCTCTGTGCCACGTGCGTGGCTGACTCTCCAATCGACATGTCTCCCGACCGCCCGGGCCCTGCCCCCGCATCCCTCCTCTGGACCCACTAGCTCGGGACCAGGGCCTCTCTGACTCCTATAGCGTGGGAGAGCGAGGGATCCTGCCAATCAGACTGCAGTCACTCACCCTGCCAGCCCTAGGGACCCCTGGGGACCCCAGTCCTCCTCCCAACCAGTGGCCTGTCTCACCACGCCTACCTCTTCCTGCATCTATCCTGCAGTCCGGCAGAACAAGGCCCTAAAAGGTCTCAAGAGGAGGCCCTTGGGACACACAGGTGTTCTCCCTGGGGCTCCCTCTTCCCACAGACCCTTCTCTGAGCCTCCTGACTCCAGCTGAGCCTCGGGCCTGGGGGACAGACATGCCTCTGAGCCCCGATGACCAGGCCCAGTCTGGGCAGCAGAAGACTCTGGACACCATTCCTCCACAGCGTCTCCGAGGCTCTGTGGTGGACGCTGAGGTCTGTCCCGCTTCCTATGCCTGATGCACTAGGCGTTTGTGAGTGGGCCGCACACGTCCCTTCGGTGTTCATGGCGGCTCTGGCCTGGCCTGGCTCCCTGGGGTGGCCCCCCTCCTCCTCTTCCTTGCACACACACCCAGCAGCTACTGTCATTTCCATGGTGACAACAGCACAGAAACATGTGCCCCCTCCCCCCGCCGAAGCTCAACTGACCAGCCCAACCAGCTCCCCCTCCACTCCTCTGGACCCATGCCAGCCGAGGCGGAGACGGGTGGGGGGGGGCACTCAAAGCCCGCACCTTGCTCAGGCTGGACTCCCAGGCCCACTGCCCCTACTCGGTGCCCATTATCCTGCCCTCTCCAGCTCCCCACTCTGTTCCATCCAGCTTGGGAGCCCCTGGGACCAGTGCCATCACCCTCCCTGACCGCACCGCACCCCACCTCTGGTATTTGTGGGCCTGCTGTGGAGGACGGGTCTGGCTGGGCACAGGTGTCTTACAGGAGACTACCTGCTGGAGGGGGCCCCGAAGGTCCCCAGCACTGCCTGAAGAGTGAACGGGTAGAGGCCCCTCAGCGGTGGCAGTTAAGGAAGGACATTCAGCACTGGCCAGATGCCCTGGGAAGGGGAATGGCAGAGTGCAGAGGGGCAGGTGTGCCAGCCTGCTGCCCTTGCCCTGCCCACCTCCAGCTGCAGCCCCTGGGCCAGGTCAGAGGCTCGCTGGTTCGGTGGGGATATTCTGGGGCTGGCTGAAATGGGAATGGATCAATGCATGCAGAGCAGTGGCATTGGCCTCCATCTCCGAGGTAGCAGAGAGCTACAGGTAGGGATGGCAACAGGGCAGGGCGGGCACAGGATGAGGGGTGGGTGAAGGAGGTCAGGTTGTGAGGGAAACAAGCAGGGGCCAGATGGCCAGGGATGAGGGCAAGCCCCTCCCCTGGTGCCTGAGTATCCTGGGGCTCACCCGCCTTCATGCACCCTGTTGTCCCGGTGACACTGGAAATGGCAGGTAGGGACCAGTCAGCTCTGCTACAGGGCACCCAGGGCTGGAAAAGGCCCCGAGTTTCTGGAGGTCACAGGCATGGTCTCCTAGGCCCAGCTGAGACACTACAGATAAGTCCCTGGGCAGTGGGGGATATTTGGTGGGGGGCAGACTGCAGATTAGAATTAGTTGGGGGAGGGGCCCCACTGACCCTAGGAGGGTGGGTGGGGTGTATGCTGTATGCTGTAGCCACATCCCTAACACCCAGGCCTGTCACCCTGTTGGGCCCCATCCCAGACTTGCAGAGGGAGACCAGGACACCCCCTTATCTCTGCAGGGAGGGAGCAGAAGTGGTTTCTATTTTCATCCCCCAGCTGAGATGTCCACACACCACAGGGAGCCTGAGTAGGCTGGGGGAGCAGGAGGCAGAGCTGAGGGACAAAAAGCCCTCCCCTCTCCAGCTGGCTCCTCTCTGAGCAGCCTGAGGGGTGGTCCCTGGAGCCAGGCCTGTCCCCTGGACCTCTCCCTCTGGTGGCTGGCCCAGTCTGCACCTGTCCCTAGAGTGTACGGGGATGGAATGAGGTAGGATTTCTGAGAACCGACTTGCTGAAATCTGAGCAAATTCTCACTGTGGAAACTGCACACCTGCTGGGGAGGCACCAAGACTCTGGGCAGAAATCCTCAGACAGCTGGGACAGAGATCTGCCAGGTGCGGGAGGGGGTGCCCTGGACCCAGAGCTTCCAGGGGCCACGCTGACCAGCTGTGCCAACTGTCCTGGAGGGAGGGGGACCAGCTGTATGTCCAGCGTGGGAGCAGCCCCAGGCCAGCCCCTGCCATGGACAGATACAGGCTGTCAGCACAGCTGCACTGTATGGGGGAGGCCCTCAGCACCGCCAGCCTTGCTGCCCCATCTGGAAGGCGGGCACTGGGCCGAACCCCTGTGCGAGGCTAGGCCGTGGGACAGAGTGAGAGAACGGCAGAACTGGGAGCCCAGCCCAGAGGTGTACAGGGATGGAATGAGGTAGGATTTCTGAGAACCGACTTGCTGAAATCTGAGCAAATTCTCACTGTGGAAACTGCACACCTGCTGGGGAGGCACCAAGACTCTGGGTAGAAATCCTCAGACAGCTGGGACAGAGATCTGCCAGGTGCAGGAGGGGGTGCCCTGGACCCAGAGCTTCCAGGGGCCACGCTGACCAGCTGTGCCAACTGTCCTGGAGGGAGGGGGACCAGCTGTATGTCCAGCGTGGGAGCAGCCCCAGGCCAGCCCCTGCCATGGACAGATACAGGCTGTCAGCACAGCTGCACTGTATGGGGGAGGCCCTCAGCACCGCCAGCCTTGCTGCCCCATCTGGAAGGCGGGCACTGGGCCGAACCCCTGTGCGAGGCTAGGCCGTGGGACAGAGTGAGAGAACGGCAGAACTGGGAGCCCAGCCCAGAGGCTGGGATGGCCAGGGGTGCCATGCCACTTGCTCACCAAACTTCCCAAAGGTGATCTTGCAGAACCACCAGCCTGGCATCCTGCTGGCCCAGGAGGGTCTGAGTTGGGGTGGCCCCTGGGCCTGCCCCGGTGAGAGCTGGTTGTGCTGGGGGTTGGCTATTCATCTGGCTCAGGGGACTGCCATGTGGGGAGGGTGTCCCAGGTCCCAACCTGCTGAGGACCCGGGGTCTGCAAAGGTGTTGGGGGCAGAGAAGGCCCAAGGGCCTAAGACAGGGAGACTGGAAACAAAAGACACCGGGAGGGGCAGGTTGTTTTTTTTCCTTTTTATGAGATTTTTTTTGTTTTTGTTTAATATGAAAATTACTTGAAAAGACAAGGGGCCAACCCCGCCAGGCAGCTCGGCCGGCCACACCAATCCTAACATTCCAGGTGTAAGTTACAGAGCTCAAGTTCATCTACAAAAAAAGTAATAAAAATAAAATTTAAAATGGCACCTTCAACAGAACACAACAAAACCTTAGGGCCTGGCCCCCGGGCGAGAGGCCCCACAGCGCCAGGGCACAGGGCGGCTCCTCCTCTCTGCTCCAGCCAAACAGTAAACACAAAGCTAAAAACGACTCCTCGGCATTCTCGGAATAAGTTAAACCGCACTTTTCCTTGCCGGTGTGTCCGCCGGAGGAGCACGTTTCTCTGCGAGTGAGGGTGGGAGGTGGGCACTACCAAAACAGGGCGGGTGGGTGGCGCGAGTGCAACAGCTTGTTTCCTGGAGCTCCCATAACAGCACTGTAGACCAGGTGGCTTCAACAGCGGATGCCTCCTGTCCCAT